>NW_026739562.1:3449216-3541987 GCF_022355385.1 Mustela nigripes | reverse complement strand
TATATATATATATATATATATATATATATATATATATATATATATATATATCCCATCTTCTTTATCCATTCATCTGTTGATGGACATCTAGGTTATTTCCATAATTTGGCTATTGTGGACATCGCTGCTATAAACTTTCAGGTGCATGTGCCCCCTTCAGATCACTACATTTGTATCTTTAGGGTAAATATCCAGTAGGGCAATTTCTGGGTCGTAGGGTAGCTCTATTTTCAATTTTTTGAGGAAACTCCATGCTGCTTTTCACAGTGGTGGCACCAGCTTGCATTCCCACCAACAGTGTCAGAGGGTTCCCCTTTATCTGCATCCTCACTAACATCTGTCATTTCCTCACTTATTAATTTTAGCCATTCTGACTAGTGTGAGGTGGTATCTTATCGTGGTTTTGATTTGTATTTTCCTGATGCCAAGTGATGTGTAGCACTTTTTCATGTGTCTATTGGCATCTGGATGTCTTCTTTGCAGAAATGTCTGTTCATGTCTTCTGCCCATTTCTTGATTGGATTATTTGTTCTTTGGGTGTTGAATTTGATAAGTTCTTTATAGATTTTGGATGCTAGCCCTTTATCTGATATATCATTTGCAAATATCTTCTTCCATTTTGTCAGTTGTCTTTTGGTTTTGTTGACTGTTTACTTTGCTGTGCAAGTTTTTGATCTTGATGAAGTTCCAATAGTTCATTTTTGCCCTTGATTACCTTGCCTTTGGTGATGCTTCTAGGAAGAAGTTGCTATGGCTAAGATCAAAGAGGTTGCTGCCTGTGTTCTCCTCAAGGATTTTGATGGATTCCTTTCTCACATTGACGTCTTTCAACCATTTGGAGTCTATTTTTGTGTGTGGTGTAAGGAAATGGTCCAGTTTCATTTTTCTGCATGTGACTGTCCAGTTTTCCCAACACCATTTGTTGAATAGACTGTCTTTTTTCCACTGGACATTCTTTCCTGCTTTATCAAAGATTAGTTGACCATAGAGTTGAGGGTCTATTTCTGGCTCTCTATTCTCTTCCATTGATCTATATGTCTGTTTTCATGCCAGTACCATGCTGTCTTTATGATGACAGCTTTGTAATAGAGCTTGAAGTCTGGAATTGTGATGCCACCAACTTTGGCTTTCTTTTTTCAATATTCCTTTGGCTATTTGAGGTCTTTTCTGGTTCCATATAAATTTTAGGATCATTTTTTCCATTTCTTTGAAAAAATTGATGGTATTTTGATAGGGATTATGTTATATGTGTAGATTGCTTTAGGTAGCATAGACATTCTCACAATATTTGTTCTTCCAAGTCCTGAGCATGGAACTTTTTTCCATTTCTTTGTGTCTTCCTCAATTTCTTTCATGAGTACTTTGATTCATTGAGTACAGATTTGATTCATGAGTGCAGATCCTTTGCACTCTTTGGTTAGGTTCATTCCTAGGTATTTTATGGTTTTCTTTCCATTTCTATTTTTTGGAATGGTTTCAGGAGAATAGGTATTAATTCTTCTTTAAATGTTTGGTAGAATTCCCCTGGGAAGCTGTCTGTCCCTGGACTCTTATTTGTTATGAAATTTTTTGATGACTGCTTCAATCCTTACTGATTATGCATTTATTCAGGTTTTCTCTTTCTTTGTGGTTCCATTGTGGTAGTTTATATATCTCTAGGAATTCATCCATTTCTTCCAGATTGTTAAATCTGCTGACCTATAGTTGCTCATAATATGTTCTTATAAATGTTTATATTTCTTTGGTGTTGGTTGTGATCCCTCCTCTTTCATTCATGGATTCATGAATTTATTAATTTGGGTCCTTTCTCATTTCTCATTTCTTTTTGATACATCTGGCCAAGGGTTATCAATCTTATTTATTCTTTCAAAGAACCAGCTCCACTTTCATTGATTTGTTCTACTGTTCTTTTGGTTTCTGTTTCATTGATTTCTGCTCTGATCTTTATGGTTTCTCTTCTCCTGCTGGGTTTAGACTTTCTTTGCTGTTCTTTCTCCAGCTTCTTTAGGTGTAGGGTTAGGTTGTGTACTTGAGACCTTTCTTGTTTCTTGAGAAAGGCTTGTCTTGCTATATACTTTCCTCTCAGGACCTCCTTTGCTGTGTCCCAAAGATTTTGAACAGTTAAGTTTTCATTTTCATTTGTTTTCATGAAGTTTTTAAATTCTTATTTAATTGTCTGGTTGACCCATTCATTCTTCAGTAGGATGCTCTTTAGCCTCCATATATTTGAGTTCTTTCCAACTTTCCTCTTGTGATTGAGTTCTAGTTTAAGAGCATTGTGGTCTGAAAATATGCAGGGAATGGTCCCAATCTTTTGGTACCAGTTGAGACCTGATTTTTGACCCAGCATGTGATCTATTGTCAAGAATGTTCCATGTGCACTAGAGAAGAAAGTGTATTCTTTTGCTTTGGGATGGATTGTGCTGAATATATCTGTGATGTCCGTTTGGTCCAGTGTATCATTTAAAGCCTTTATTTTCTTGTTGATTTTTTGCTTAGGTGATCTGTCCATTTCAGTGAGGGGAATGTTAAAGTCCCCTACTATTATTGTATTATTGTTGATGTGTTTTTTTCATTTCGTTATTAATTGGTTTACATAGTTGGCTGCTCCCATATTTAAAACTGTTAGATCTTCTTGTTGGACAGAACCTTTAAGTATGATATAGTGTCCTTCCTCATCTCTTGTTATAGTCTTTGGCTTAAAATATAATTTATCTGATATAAAGATTGCCACCCCAAGATTTCTTTTGATGCCCATTAGCATGATAAATTGTTTTCCATCCCCTCACTTTAAATCTAGAGGTGTCTTTGGGTCTAAATTGAGTTTTTTGTAGACAAAATATTGATGGGTCTTGTTTTTTTTTTTTTTTAATCCATTCTGATACCCTGTATCTTTTGGTTGGGGCATTTAGTCCATTTACATTTAAGATAACTATTGAAAAACATGAATTTAGTGCCATTGTATTGCCTGTAAGGTGACTGACACTGATTGTCTCTGTTTCTTTCTGGCCTATTACTTTTAGGCTCTCTCTTTGCTTAGGGGACCCCTTTCAATATTTCCTGTAGGGCTGCTTTGGTGTTTGCAAATTCTTTTAATTTGTATTTGTCCTAGAAGCTTTTTATCTTTCCTATTTCCAATGACAGCCTTAGCTGGATGTAGTATTCTTGCCTGCCTATCTTTCTTGTTTAGTGTTCTGAATATATCATGCCTGTCTTTTGTGGCCTGCCAGGTCTCTGTGGATAAGTCTGCTGCCAATCTAATATTTCTACCATTCTATGTTACAGACCTCTTGTCCCGAGCTGCTTTCAGCAATTCTTCTTTGTCATTGAGGCATGTAAGTTTTATTATTAGATGATGGGGTGTGGGCCTATTTTTATTGATTTTGAGGGAATTTCTCTGTGCTTCCTAGATTTTGATGCTTGTTCCCTTTGCCATATTAGGGAAATTCTCTACAATAATTTGGTCCAATATACCTTCTGCCCCCCTCTCACTTTCTTCTTCTTTTGGGATCCCAATTATTCTAATATGGTTTCATCTTATGATATCACTTATCTCTCAATTCTCTCCTTGTGGTCCAGTAGTTGTTTGTCTCTCTTTTGCTCAGCTTCTTTATCCTCCATCATTTGGTCTTCTATAACGCTAATTCTCTCTTCTGCCTCATTTATCCTAGCAGTAAGAGACTCCATTTTTTTAAATTTTACCTTATTAATAGCTTTTTTATTTCAACTTAGTTAGATTTTAGTCCTTTTATTTCTCCAGAAAGCGATTTTATTTCTCCAGAAAGGGATTTTCTAATATCCTCTATCCTTTTTTCAAGTCCAGCTAGCACCTTATAATTGTCGTTCTGAACTCTAGTTCTGACATATTACTAATGTCCATATTGAGTAGGTCCCTAGCTGTACATACTACCTCTTGTTCATTATTACTATTTTTTATTATTATTATTATTATTATTATTATTTTGTGGTTAGTTTTTCTGCCTTGTCATTTTATCCAGATAAGAATAGATGAATGAGAGAACAAAATGCTAAAAGGGTGACAAAGACCCCAGAAAAATATACACTAACCAAATCAGGAGAGACCTGAAAGCAGGGGGAGAAGAATAGGGGGAAATTTTATATATATATATATATATATGGCTGGTGAGTAGAATAGAGCCACCCACTTGGTTTTGCATGTATTCTGGTCTCTTTGAAGAAACTATCTCCCAAAATTTTAAAGAAAGAAAAACTTCTGTATATACAAAATAAGGGTAAACATGGTGAAGGGATGGAACATGACTGTAGAGATGAAAATTTTAAAAGATTCTAAAAGAGGAAATGATAAAATGAGTTGGTTGGGAAAAAAAAGAGAGAATGTGATCAGGCTGGAGATTAAACAAAGCCATGTGCTAGATTTGGGGTATAGTTCTATCTATTAGAAGAAATTGTATCCCAAAATTTTAACTAAAAAGAACCTATATGTAAACAAACAAACAAAAAAAATAAGGCTAAATACAGTGAAGGGATAAAATATGACTATAACAATGAAAATTTTAAAAAAATTTTAAAAAGGTATTGATAAGATAAAATAGTTTAAAAAGTTAAAAGAGGAAAGAGGAAAAATTAAAAAACAGAATAAGAAAAAAATAAAATTAAAATTAAATTAACTTTGAAAGACTAAAGGACCATGGGAAATATACCATGAATTCTACTTGTTGCTTTCCCATAGCTCTGGAAAACTTGGTGAACTTGGTGTTGGCTGGATGTTCTTGCTGATCTTCTGGAGGAGGGTCTGTTGCAGTGATTCTCAAATGTCTTTCCTTGAGGCAGAATTGCACTGCCCTTGCCAGTGGCCAGGCTAAGTAATATGCTTGGGTTCACTTTCAGTAATTCTTGTTCCTTGAACACTTTCTGTAGAGCTCTGGAGGACAGGAGTGAAAATGGCGGCCTCCCAACCTCTGGCCCCAGAGGAGCAGAAAGCTCTAGTCCTCACTCCTCAGTGCACCCTCAGAAAAAACAGTCAATCCCTCCCGTCTTCCTGGTCTCCAGCTGCATTCCAAGCTCATGCAGGCTGTGACCGAGCTTTTCTATCTCTGGTGCACTGCCCCATTTGGAGTCTCCAAACCCAGCAGATTTCTACTGCGTACTCCCACACTGCTCCTCCTGGAGGAGGAAGGAGGGGGTCTCTCTGGATCTGCCACTTGTGGGGTCCCTGCTCAAAGAGCAATGGTCTCACTCCGCCTCAGATCATAGTTTAAGGTAGCTCTGAACTGAGAGTGCACTCCTCAGTTCTGATCCTTGAGGGCTCTGCCACACTCAGACACCCGTGGTCTTTCTGTGACCCGCAGGGCCCCACCCCCACTTAGCCTCTGGAGTGACATCCCTCAGAGGAGCAGACTTCTAAAAGTTCTAATTTTGTGTTCTGCTGCTCCAGTACTTGCTGGAAGCCAGCCCCTCCTGCTGTGGTCTATCTTCCTGTGGCTCCAAATTCACTTCTCCACACATCCCACCTTCCAGAAAGTGTTCCTAGAATTGCTGCTCTTCTCTTCTATCTCCTATTGAGTTTGTAGGTATTCAGAATGGTTTGATAACTATCTAGCTGAACTCCTGGGACCCAATTTTAGTCTCCTACTCCTCCACCATCTTCTTCCCTGGGCATTTTGAAAACAACCACATCCAGTTTTCTTAAAGTGGTGGAACAAAAATTCAAAGAAAGCATCCCCTTTGGTCATTAAAAATGTAATATTGATGCAGCTATTTTTGATGAATTTTTCTAAAAAAGCAAAGAAGTTTTTTTATTCTACCCAACCCAAACAAATGTGGAATGCCTTTTAAATTTTCTGTAATGTGGGTGACTGAATGACATTTTCATTTCGAGGCTGGCTTCAATCTGTCTTCTAACACTCAACTGAGATATGCCTTTCTCCTTACCTGCATAGTGTTGTGTCTTTTAGAAATAATGACGATTCTAGTGTTAGGTATAGCAATCAGATGCAGACATTTCTGGGACTCAAACAAAGTAAGACGACCTAAGCCAGAATATGAACATGCATGTGACTCACATATAATTGTGTACTGAGGTTTTGGTATATTTATTTAAAAAAATGGTTACAACATTATGGGTTTCACCTGTTTTTCCAGACTTGTGTAACTGCTTCATCAAGAAACAGATTGTATTTCCACACTCCTTTAAAAGGAGTAGGTCTATGTCACTGCCTCAGTTCTCAGATGGCAGTGGAGGTGATTTCTGAGATGAAGTCATAAAAGATGCTACAGCTTCTGCTTGCTTCTCTGTTAGAACCTGTGCCATGGGATCCCTGAGCTGATATGATAGTAGTCAAGCTTCACTGAATCTATGTGTCTAGAGAGCTCAGCAATAGAGATGATTGTTCTGGAGCTGGGGAGCCAATCAAATGGAGACGGAGATGGAGAAAGGAAGAGAGAGAGAGGGATGGAGGGAGAGAGAGAGAGAGAGAGAGAAACCCAAGGAAACCCAAGCATTCCCTCCTTCACCCCACTGCAGTTGGAGCCTTCCCAATCCCAGGTTCCAGACATATGAGCATATGACCCTTCTTCAGATGACTCCAGCTCCATTCTTCAAACCCCTCCAACTGAGACCAAGTGAAATAAAATAAGCTCTTCTTGAAATTCAGCTTCATGAGAAGAATAAATGTGTTTTTATTTTTAGACCATTATATTTTGAGGAGGGTTGTTACATAGCACCAGATACCAAGAATGGTGGAAAGCCTTTTTTTTAATTAATATAGATAAGAGAAGCCCAATGTATCTAGAAATTATCACAATACAGTACTGAAGATTAATGGAAGATTAATGGTAGGACATTAGGGATGTTGTGGGGCATGGACTTTCCTAGATTTTCAGTTTTCATTGCCAAGTAGCAAGGCCAGAGCAACAGGAAATCTGATTTCTAGGACTGTGCTCTCTCCTGGAAAAACACCATGAAACTCTTATTATTTGTTAAAAGAGCAATTGCTCACTCTATTATATACCTGAAACTAATATAACACGTTAACTGTACTGGAATCAAAATGAAAACTTAATTCAAAAAAAGAGCAATCTCAGGGCGGCTGGGTGGCTCAGTGGGTTAAGCCTCTGCCTTTGGTTTAGGTCATGATCTCTGGGTCCTTGGATTGAGCTCCAGTGGGGCTCTCTGCTCAGCAAGGAGCCTGCTTCCCCCTCTCTCTGCCTGCCGCTCTGCTACTTGTGATCTCTCTCTGTCAAATACATAAATAAAATTTTAAAAAAATAAAATTTAATTTTAGAAAAAGAGCATTCTCAAAATAAACAATGTCTCTGACAATTTAATGAACCCTATGAATTTCATATCTCTGAACTGACTTAGCAATAGCTTGACCAAACTGAAATTAAATAGTGTTTGCCTGAGAATTATAGCTGAGAAGCATTATAGCTCTATCCACAGTTTCTGTGCAGTTTATAGGAGAAAATGAAGAACAAGATTCTCAAGACCAGGTATCAACAAGAAGCCTGGGAAAGAAATTCTTTGTATGTTGAGGGTAGAAATACTGACTTAGTTATCTTCACACTCCTGAAACTAGTATTTAGAGCACCCAGAATTTCTAATGTAATATATGGTCATATCTATCACTCAGATATTTACACAGCCTTAGATTTGTATGTTAATAGAATATTATTTAAGATTTTTTTTTTTAAACAAGACCCTGAAAAACCAAGTCGACCTGGTTTCATAATTGAAAATTCCAAAGGCCAAACCAACTGCTTAAGTGAAGTGAGCAGACCTTGTTTCTTCTCTCTTTTTGCTTCTGAGCTTCAATCTTGGGTTTGCTTTACTCTCAGCATACTTTCATCCTAGAAGTCCCAAGAATCTTAAATCTGTAAGATCCCTAATCACTCTCTTCTCCCAAGTACAGAACAAAAATTCTTGCTTTGCTAGATCAAGTTAGGGAATACACATTTCACTAAACTATTTCTAGGGGGCAAATTTGGGGACTAAGGATTAGCTTAGCTCAGGCCCCAATCTTGGATGTAAAGTAAAGAAAGTGTCCCCTACGACATGGTCTGAACTGAGGATGGATTCTATGTGCCACACTCCATTAGAGTATTATTATTATAAGTTGGGGTGTTGGATCCTGGGTAACCAAACATAGAAATGCCCACTTCTAAAAGTGATTTAGAGTATGTATTAGAAGTGTGAGTGTATTTGAATATCTAGAAAAACTAGCACTATCTAATGAGTTAACCTTGCGTTTTTATGGATTACTTTATTTTTTGAACAATGAAATGCAATGCTTATTATTTATATGAGTTTTCTGCATAGGAGTGTGCACTTTTTCAGCTTTTAGAGGGAGAAAAAAAAATACAACTTAGAGTCATCTGTAATATCCCCAGTGTTCTCTGCTGTAAAATCTTTGGATAAAGTAAAGTAATAAGTTGGGGAGGTTTGACAATCTACTGGCTTATGATTTATCCAACTGCAAATTAGACTAGTTCAACTGGGTAATAAGAATAATAATAATACATGCTTAGGGAACGTAATACACAGTGGAAGAATAAAGGGAGCATTTTCCTTTGTTTCATGGGCTTCAGAGAATGCTTATTAGCCAAGTGACTGATACGCTCCTTTGGGTTGTGTCACAAAACACGTAAAGAATAAGGGGTAGTTATGAAACTATTTCAATTAGGTGGTGCACATCCCAGGGATGCGAGGAGCTTAAAGAATATTTGGGTCACTGGAAAAGTCAATTTCTTGTAAGCATGTTTTTAGATTAAAGCTTTAGAAACATTCTTATTCTGCTGAAATATTTCTTATTCTACTGAATATGTTTGCATTTTAATTCCGGGTAAGGATGAGCTCAGTGTATAGACACACTCATCAAATTTATAAGCAAATGGAGCCCATGAAAAGCCTAATATTTTTAATAAAATTAGAAAAAGACCATTGGGAGGGGAAAAGAAAGAAATCCATATAATAATTAAAGTTAGGTTTTGATCAATTACCTGATTTTTTTTAAGGTTTTAAGAAAAACATAGCAACCATAGAGTTGATCTATAATTATTTTTAAAGTAAGTATTTACAGATATGGAAACATTCCCTTGAGTTTATTATGAGAGGGTTTTATGTTTAACATGATAAAACCACATCCGATCGAGACAGTAGTTATTGGCTAGTAGTTTATATTTGGTTAAGGTGAGGGAGGTCAGGTTTGGGATAAATTGTGGATTTTTAATATTCTGGTTTTCCTACATAGCACATTATTTTAAACTTTCTGTCACTCCATTTCTTCATAGGTAAAATGAGAATAATAATAATAATACCTATCTTTTTAGGACTGTTGAAGAATCAAATGTGTTACTATGTATAGTGTGTTTTCAACAGTTCCTGCCATATAGCAAAACTGGTAGTTTGGCTGTTTATAGTATTTTAGTTTGGAAACCATCTACCTGTTCCTTCTGAATTTTGAAGGCAGTTGCCCATTTTTTACCTGAGATTTAGTATGTTTTTGAATTCCATCTCCATTATAATTCTGAGTCCTTCTTTGTATTCATTGCTTTTTCTCTTAAAAAAGTTTCTTTAGACTCCCCTCCCCCACCACCACCCAATATTTTGAAATTCACCAAGGTGTTCTTTGCCATGAGCCTTCCTTCAGCCATTGTGATGGGTACACGAGTGTCCATGAAATCTGGAAGTGTATGTGCTTTATTTCTGAGAAATTGAATTATTATCTTGATCATTTGCTTCCCTCCATGTTTATTATTCACGCTCTCTGCAACTTCTATTATCAGGATATTAATCTTCCAGGACTGTTTCTTAAATTTCCCATCGTTTCTTTCTCATTTTTTTATGTCTTTTCTATTCACTCTCTATTCTGAAATGCTTAGTTCACTTTATTATATGATCCTTAATATAAGCATGGGATTTAGTCCTTGGTATACAGTGAGTGCTAAAGAAATCATAGCTTTCTCCTCTTCTCTCCTTTCTCTCCCTCTTTCTCCTTTTCTTCTGTGGTTGCTTCCTTTTCTTCTACTTTATTACTGCTATTTCTCAAGCAATATGTTCAATGTCTGTGTTTTCTGTTAAACTGTGTTTCTGCAGCCTTTCTCTGCATGTAGTATATGTTGACCTCTGTCCTCTGTTCAGGGAAATATTAAACAATGTAGAAGTGAACCAGAAAGGTTTTTGTAAACTATCATTTATTAAACACCCACTCTGTGACAGAGAATCTGTTAAATTGGCTTCCTTTAAAGCATAGTAATAGTCACAAAAACCTTTACTGTAACTTTAGTCTTAAGTAATTTTAGAAATAAGGACATCAAGGTGCTGGGAGATGATCAAATTCTGCAAAAATTACAAAATGGGATTTGAATCCTGTTATTTCAGCCTCTAAAACCCGTGCCTTAATTTCTACATGATGCTGCTGGGACACAAACATAAATTCCCAAAAGGGCTGTCAATACTGCGGAGGGAAACCCAGCCCATTAATGGTATCTGGGACACGCTAGATAAATACTACCTAAAATGTGTGGGCAACGCACACCCTTTATGTAACCGCTGTGTACATGTCCCATAGCAAAGTCAGTCTCCTGATGTGTACAGTTGGCCTGGCTTCTGAACCCTTGCCATTTCCCAGCTTCTCTAGCACAGCTTTGACAATGGAGTGTAGCCAAATGACTTCTCCTGGCTGAAATTCTCACCAGGGAAAGAAAGACAAACAAGGATGCAAACTTGTGGTTTCACTCAGGTAGAGGGATTTTTCATTTTGTTGAACACAAAGGAAATTGAATATGGTGGAAAAAAAAAAAACACCTAGTGGCTATATAGTCTATATTAGTCTTCTCTGTGGCTAATGATGTATTTGAAATGTATTTTCTTCCTTGTGGGAGAGTGACGTACTTTAATGCAAATTCTCCCCTCCTTGACCTCCCAATGGCTTTCCATCAAATGAAATAATCTTTCTGTTCTGATTTATAAGGCACACATGCCATGACTTACAACCGTGGGGAGTTTTCGTTCACTTATCTATCCATCATCCCATTCACTCCATAACATTTAGGTTGAACCAAATGAAATTGCATATACTCAACTGTTCATGACCTGGGGAATGGTAATTTCATAGGGTTCAAAATAAAACTGAATTCAGAATAAAAGTAACTATGAAATATTTAGATAAACTTAGATGTAAGCATAGATAATTCTAAGAAAAGATTATACGTTTCCCCATATATACAACAAATCTTTGTTGTGTTCCTACCATGCCTTGAATTCTGAGGATATAGTGCTACATAAAATAAATATAGCTATGCCTACATGGAGGTTCAAATCTTTTGGAAGAATGAAAATATACTTAAACCACTGTGGCATGAGAAAGAGGAAATTGCCCTAAAAGGATAATGGAATTTAAGGGGAATGATATGCCTCTCTAATGGAATTTAGAATGGGTTTTATGGGAAAGGGGTATTCAGCTGGCCCTTGAACATTAGATAGGATTTAGTGAGGAAGGACATACCAGTTGAAGGGAATTGTAAATATGGCTAGGTAGGTGTTCAGTTCTGAGTCTTGCACATAAATTGTTTCCAGTTGGCCAGGGAGGCAAAATAGAAAGAATTTCATCCAAAGGAGATGAATATGTGAGTTCACTGTAGGTATGTACATATTTGCTTTGATTTATGCAAAAGGAATAATTCACTGTGACTGCAGAAATCAAGAAGGACTTCTCAGTCAATGTTTCATCTGCTTTGCTTAGGAAGAGGAATATAATGTACATGTGTGGATAATGGAGAAAAGGATCTCCAAGTTGAAGAAAAGCCAATAGGGAAGGAATGGCAGTAAAGAAGTGCATGGCATATTTGGGAGACATGACCATGGTCTGATGAGCCTGGAGATCATATAAGATAGAGATGGAGGCTATTCATAAATACTAGACTAAAAAAAGGAGAGGTTTGATAGCCATGTGGAGCAATTTGTGTTATATTCACTTTGGCATTGCTGAAAATATATGAAAAAAAGCTACTTTTCCCTGCAAGAGCTAAGACCTGAAGTAGAGGAAGATATATACTGGCCAGATCATTATTTTCTTATATTAAAATACAATGTTATTCAGTATGAGATGGTAAAAAGAAAACTGAACTTAGAGCTAAAATATTAGTGCCTCGATTAGTGCCTTTAAGCTTCTTTTCCTCAAACCCCTCGGAAGAGCTAGTGATTCCTTTGTCAAGTTCACAAGGTCATTGTCAAGAACATATTCAAGATAATGATGACTATCTCCTTCAGATAAATGTGAAAGTCTGATTGTGATGTGGCAGTTTAAAGGAGTCCCTTTAGCAAAGCATGAATGTCATTGAAGTGAATGTCTCTTAGTAAGCAGCCAGGCCCCACCCAGGTTCAGAGAGGGTATTGATCAAGGGTGTATCATCTGTGGCCATAATCAAGTCTCTTCTTCAATCTGTAACTTCTGTCATGGCTGAGTGTTGTCCTCAAAACTTCCCCAGTAGGAGACCATAAAAACCACAACACAGTCATATTCTGCTGAGATGCCTCTTAGTTCTTTATATGGACTTTGCCAGAAGTTTCTTAGTCATTGCCCCATGTGGGGCAGACAAGGTGAAGATACCCTCACAGTCTGTGGGCAAAGACAGATATCAAAATGGAGCCTAGGAAACTTCAATTTCTTGGAAAAACATTCATCTAGAATCTAGAGGACTTGACACTTAGTCCAAGCCTGACTTCAGAGCTCTGCGCTTAGAATTTGTTCTTTTACATACAAATGGCTATCAGACACATGAAAAAATGTTCATCATCATTAGCCCTCAGGGAGATTCAAATTAAAACCACATTGAGATATCACCTTACACCAGTTAGAATGGCCAAAATTAACAAAACAGGAAACAACATGTGTTGGAGAGGATGTGGAGAAAGGGGAACCCTCTTCCACTGTTGGTGGGAATGCAAGTTGGTGCAGCCTCTTTGGAGAACAGTGTGGAGATTCCTCAAGAAATTAAAAATAGAGCTTCCCTATGACCCTGCAATTGCACTCCTGGGTATTTACCCCAAAGATACAGATGTCATGAAAAGAAGGGCCATCTGTACCCCAATGTTTAGAGCAGCAATGGCCATGGTCACCAAACTATGGAAAGAACCAAGATGCCCTTCAATGGACAAATGGATAAGGAAGATGTAGTCCATATACACTATGGAGTATTATGCCTCCATCAGAAAGGATGAATGCCCAACTTTTGTAGCAACATGGACGGGACTGGAAGAGATGATGAGTGAAATAAGTCAAGCAGAGAGAGTCAATTATCATATGGTTTCACTTATTTGTGGAGCATAACAAATATCACGGAGGACAAGGAGTGTTAGAGAAGAGAAGGGAGTTGGGGTAAATTGGAAGGGGAGGTGAATCATGAGAGACTATGGACTCTGAAAAACAATCTGAGGGGTTTGAAGTGGCAGGGGTATGGGAGGTTGGGGTACCAGGTGGTGGGTATTATAGAAGGCACGGATTGCATGGAGCACTGGGTGTGGTGAAAAAATAATACTGTTTTTCTGAAAATAAATAAATTGAAAAAATTAAAAAAAAAAGAACTTGTTCTTTTCCCTCTTCATCCTTCTCTTAGCTCTAAGTGTTGGCATGCTTACTTACACCATCTTTTAAGGAAGATAACCTCCAAGTCTTAATTGTCCAGGACTTACCATTTTGCAAAGAATAAATCTGAGACTCATTAAGGGGTTGTGTTTTGCCCAAAGACACTGAGAGAAGTAAGTGACATTACTAGGATTCGAATCTGGCTTGGTCTGACTACAAAGTCAGTCTTCTAACCCTGCTGTGCTGCTGCTTATATTTAAAACAAATGAATAACATCAAACTTCCCTGACTATTTTAATCCACATTTATAATTACAAAACAATGCTAAGATGTGCAAAACTAAACATTGCAGAATTGCTTGGGATAGGAGAAAATAATTGGAAAAGAACATAATTTGAAATGCCCATTAATAGGGGATTGATGAAATAAAGTATAATAGTTTTAAAAGTGAAATATTACATGGTCTTTAAAAACTGTAAAGTAAGACCACATATGTTGATATAAAGATTCTAGGATTCACTGCTAATTATCACCAAAGCAGAATAATGTTAATCATGTGATTTCATTTTATAAAAATGATATAATACTGTGTGTGTTTATTTACAAGCATATAAAAGGAAGGATGTAAAAATAATACTGGAAACTTCTAGATATAGAGAACTGGGAGAGTTACTTTTATTGTGTGTCTATTGTATAGTCTATTGATTTTATTACATGCATAATGTTACTTATTTTTTTGTTTAGAATTAAAATTAGATCATATACCTTGAGAAGGAGCATATCTAAGATTTCTCAAAGCTTCAAAATTCCATGTTTGAAGTCAGAAAACTAACTTGTTTTAAATATCTCCAATGCCTTTCTGAAGAAGGTTCCCCTGTGGCCAAAATTCAGGACACTTGCATGTGTGTGAAAAATGTCTGTGCATGTGATGTTACTTGCAGAGTGACAGCTGGATAGGGGAAACTGGTCAAAGGCTGACTCACAGCAGATGGCCTCACAGGTTTCTTGATTCCTGCACACAGAGCATTCTCAGCAAGGTCAAGGGCAGGCAAGAAAGTGATTCATTAAACTTTTGTGGTTGATGTGCGCTAGATGTACACTGCAAGTCAGCATCTTGTACATGCAGACGTGTGCTGCAGCCTTTTGTTTAAAGGACAAAGATTTTTTTTTTCTTTTTCAAGTAAGGAACTTGGAAAACTGCATGAGTAGGGATGAAGAGCCAACGGTACAGATTGTAGACACAATAGGAATCCCATTGTTCAGGCTCAAGTTACCATTTATTTTTTGAGACATCATCATTAATAATAGTATTTCTCAGTCTGAGCTTCACTCCAATGCACTTGAAGGAATGTAGCTAAAGAACAGTGGTAATACTCTTAATTTGTTATTCCTCATTCAGATGGAAGTAGTGTGGTATACTACTTTGTCTATAGCCAGCAAATACCGATCCTCTAGCCCCAGGAAGCTTATCATCATAAAAACATTTTCTTTTTCTTTTTAGGCAAGCTAATGGAAATCCATCTCCAAGATTTTGTTTATGGGTCAAGTTAATATGAACTAATGGATCAGGAGAAATTGTCAACATCCTGGAAAGGAGACACGATGGCCTCTTAGAGTAGTGTAAAGTTAGTTTTTCATTTGGTTGTTTCCCCTTTACTCACTTTTTTATAGGTGAGTTACGGAAAATTGGAAATCTATTTTGATTTTGCATCAAAGTTACCATTTTAGCCTACCTAATAAGATATTCTTTTGTTTTTCTTTTTCTAATCTGCTAACTGTGGATAATCTCTGAGAATCATAGATCTGTTTTATGTATCTCTTTGCTTTAATGGTTCAGGTTATGGCCAAGAATCCCTATGGCTTCCGAGTCTATATTTCTAACTAGATTTCCCAATATCTTTCAGGATTTTACCTTAATTTTCTATAGAATATCTTTCTCACAGATATCTCATATAATCTGAAACATGCTTTTTCTTTACTTTTTTAAAGATTGCTTTATTTATTTGAGAGAGAGAGAAAATGCATGAGTCTGGGGAGGGGCAGAGGGAGAGAATATAAAACAGACTCCTCACTGAGCATGGAGTCTGACTCAGGGCTCATCTCACAAACCTGAGATCATGACCTGAGCCAAAACCAAGACATACGGATGTAGTGAAAAGAAGGGGCATATGCATAGCAGCAATGTCCATAATAGCCAAATTGTGGAAGGAGCTGAGATGCCCTTCAACAGATGAATGGATAAAGAAGATGTGGTCCAAATTTACAATGGAATGTTATTCAGCCATCAGAAAGGATGAATGCCCACCATTTGCATCGACATGGATGGAACTGGAGGGGATTATGTTAAGTGAAGTAAGTCAAGCAGAGAAGGACAATTATTATATGGCTTCACTCCTATGTGGAACATAAACAGTAACACAGAGGACCATAAGGGAAGGGAGAAAATCCGAAGTGGGAGAAATCAGAGAGAGTGATGAAACATGAGAGACTATGGACCCCGGGAAACAAACTGAGGGTCTCAGAGGGAAGGGGAGCAACGGGATGGGATAACAAGGTGAGGGTACTAAGGAGGGCGCGTGTTATGATGAGCACTGGGTGTTATACACAACTAATGAATCACTGAACACTACATCAAAAACTAATGGTGTACTACACAGTGGTTAACTGAACATAATAAAAAATTTAAAAAATAATAAAGCAAAACAAAATAATAACAACAAAAACCCAAGAGTTGGATGTTCAACTAACTGAGACACCCAGGTGCTCCAACCATTCATTATTTTAAAAATCCACATGTCTTGGGGCACCTGGGTGGCTCAGAGGGTTAAAGACTCTGCCTTCAGCTCAGGTCATGATCCCAGAGTCCTGGGATAGCGCCCCACATCAGGCTCTCTGCTCAGCAGGGAGCCTGCTTTCTCCTCTTTCTCTCTGCCTGCCTCTCTGCCTACTTGTGATCTGTCTGTCAAATAAATAAATAAAATCTTTAAAAAACAAAAATCCACATGTCTTTAGGTGAACTTCTATGAACTTAAAAATTTAGTTTGTACTGTATACTTGACATGTAACTTCACAAAATGTGTAGCCATACTATTTTGAACATCTGGTATAGCTCTCTTCTTGACTTAATCTCCTCTGGTGATGAGACATTTATTCTTATTGTAATGGTTTTGCCTGCCACCATTGTCTAACTCCTCTACTCAGGGCATGCATAGTGACTAGAAAAATTTACATATTTTCTATAAAATAGATCCCAAGGCCTGGGTAAAATACCAAGCACCCCTGTGTTCAAGTTCCATAAATACTTGAAGAAAATCATCATTTGGTGGACCTATGTATTTTCAACATACAATGATATTAAATTTTAAAGATAATATATTGGCATGTTATTATTTTATGAACACAGGAAGAAAGAACACATTTTTCTTTGAACTGCCAGTTTTTTTAGTAAGGCAATTTTTACCTACTTCATTTTGCTACTTTTCTCCTAAATGAAATTCAGTGGCAAAATTATTTCTTAAAGTGCTACAGGTCTATTTGGAAGATTTTAAATATTTTTTCTGCTATCAAATTGGCCTTTTATAACCCAAGAAGAAAATACATGACTTCTCTTTTGAAAATGTTTGCAATTACATTACATCTATTTTGATAATTAAGGATATAAGTACTGTCCCCAAATAAATGTGCTAATTTCATAAAAGGACAGATGGATTTCTTTTTTTTAAACTGCTTATGTCAAAATTTCTACCTGACACAAAATAACTGCTGTGACTTTCTACTTAATTACTATATCTGTTTTTTCCTACCTGAGAGTAACAAATATGAATATGGAGAAGTAAAGATTCCATACCTGGAATTGCTGCCTATATTTTGCATTCTCTGGTGCTATGTTCTAGTGAAATATAAATATATACACACATATATCTAATATATATATATATATAATGTTACTGTTTTGTTCATATATATATATATACACATGTATGTGTGTATATGTATATATATATATGTATTTATATATATATATATAGTGTTACTGTTCTGTAGGTTTACAAGTCCTTGAGTACTACCAAGGGAAGAAACCATTGTGAAAAACACTGATGAAAAACTACAACCTGAAATTAGGTGGGGAGTGTTGGAGTGGAGAAATTCTCTGTAGTAAAAACTGTGTTGTTTAATCAAGGATTAAGGTGGTAGGGGGAAGAAAATAGGAGCTATTTCAAGAGAAATGAACCAGAAGCGTTCAGCACATTGTTCTTATGTAATTTGTTCAATACTTGGTCCCAGGACAGATGCCAAACCTCATTTACTAATATTGGCACCTGTTATGGCATTGGCAAGGACCTATGGTTACAGACTTTGGGTCAGGATCTGATTTTCCTATAGCTCTGGTTTCCCTAGATAATTTGATAGATTTCACTAATGTTCTTGTAGAACACAATCGAATGTTCTAATAGTGTTACTGGTAGAAATAAGTGTTGCAGTTGCTTAAGAGTTCCCAAGAGTCCTTAGACATTAGTACTTGTAATGGTTGTAGTATAGAAGCCTATTATTTGGAATTCCCCAATCCCAACAGACTGATGTAATTTCTTTTCTTTCCCTCTCATTTTTATACAAAGGAAGAGGTGTTTTGTTTTGCTTTGTTTTGCTTTGTTTTGTGTGGTTTGGTTTGGTTTTTAATGGGCAAATCCGGTACAGAATTGTGAGCTCTTGGGGCACCTGGGTGTCTCAGGTGGTTAAGCGGCTGCCTTCAGCTCAGTTCATGATCATAGGGTCCTGGGATCAAGCCCTGTTTTTTTGGACTCCCTGTTCAGTGGAGACCCTGTTTCTCCCTGTCCCTCTGCCCCTCCCCCTCCCTTTGCTTCTCCCCCCAGTCCTTCCTCCCTCCCTCTCTACCCCAACTCCTGTATGTGCTCTTGCTCTTGCTCTACTTTCTCTCTTTCTAATAAATAAATAAAATCTTTTTTAAAAAAAGAAAAGAAAAGAAAGAATTGAGAGCCACATAATGGGTAACCAGAGACATGACAACCAGACCAGTAAGTCTCTCTGGACAACTAACATATATTTGGCTGACCATTCTTCCATCCCCTAGTCCCTGTAGGCCACTTTTCCTGATGTTATTTTTTAATTGATACATAGTTAACATAAAATATTATGTTAGTTTCAGGGATATAACATATCGATTCAACAATTCTGTACACTACTCAGTGTGTACCATGATAAATGTAGTTACCATTTGTCACTCTATGATGTTGATATTATTGCAAGATTATTAATTATATTCCCTATGCTGTACTTTTCATCTCCATGAATTCCTTGTTTTATGAATGGAAGTTTGTACCCCTTACTCCCTTTTAATTTGTTTAACCCATCCCCTCCCCCACAACCTACCTTGGCTGGCTTTTATGACAATTGAATTCCTAACTTCACAGTTATATGTGTTGAACATATTTCCTTGTCTTCATGTTTGCTCCCTGAAGGCCTGTGTCTATTCTCTTTAATTTGTTCATTCTGAGGCTCTTAGATTATATTGGTTGTCCTTTTCCTTATTCAACTAATGGAAGACTTCTGAATCATGTTTATGCCATCTATAGGGGACCGATTTTTAAACTCCTTCCCAGATGAAGGCTATTTCAATGTTTTGTTAGTTTAATGATGCAGGGCATGAATATAGAAAGTAGGCATATTTGAGAAAAGAAAGTTTATTTTTTAAAGTTTTTGTTTGTTTTTTGGAAGGGAAGTGAGAGGTGTAGAAACTACTAAGAATACTTTAATAGTATATTAAAGGTACTTTATTCCTAATTATAGAAATATTTGTATTCATAATAAATGATGTGAAAAGAACATAAAAACACAAAGAATTTGAAAATGACCAGTGTTTCTACCACTTAAGTATATCCAATTCTTTAACATTTTGGTATATAACTTTTTAAATATATCCCACCTTTGCTGATTAAAATCATGGACTCTGTTTCTAGACTATCTTGGTTTGAACCTTTGCTCCGTCACTTCCTAAGATTATAATTTTAGACAATCTACTTAACCTTTCCGTGCCTCAGCTTCCTTATTTGTAGTAAGGGCAGTAGTAGCACTTACCTATTTATTTGGTATCTTATAAGAATTAAATTGGTTAATATATACCTGGCTTTTCAACTTGTGACTGGTTACATTAATGCGATTTGTTACCGTTACTGATAATGATGGTGTTACTATATAATAGACCAATAGACTTGAAAAATTATGTGCTTTTCTTCCAATTGCTTAAATAAACTCCTTTTAACAGTTAGCAGTCCATTTTTGAACTGAGTAGTTTCATTGGAAGAAACTAACAAATCTTAATGAAGAGTATTGCTTTATAATTGATTTTTTGAGCCCCTTGAACTTGAAAAAAATAACAACAAATACATTATTTCTTAAGTAATTTTGAGAAACACCTTGTTGTTGGACATGATTGGTTGATTCCATCAAATTTGAGTGAGGTGAGACATCTAATAATTCAAATATTTTTAAACTTCTCCTTTTGGACTTAAACCACCACAACAAAAAAGGTCATTTCTTTTATTTGACCATTCAACTTCTTTTTCCACTAGCTCACACATCTGCTCACCTTGCAGACCTAACATCATTCTTGAGAAATGAACTTCAATCATACAGAAGAACCTTATATCTTTCTTTTACTTCTTGGAAGCATCTCTGTGGATTTTATAATTATTTAAATGGATAAAAATAATGAAAATGTCACTTTTTCTCAGTAATCAAATTAAACAAGTGCTAGAAATAGGGCTGGGACTAGAATATCTTTGGCCACATGTTGGAGAAGTAGCAAAAATGTTGCAGTTTATTACCTAATACTTGATTCTTATAGTTATGTAAGTATAAACTCTGAAAGTGTTTAGAGCTTCAGAGCTAATTGGTGGAGTAATGGGAAAATAATTCTGTTCACCAAAGCCTCCAAAGAGAAAAAGAAAAGCCAGAGCCTTTCTACCAGCTAGAACAAAACTCTTGAGAATGCATAGCTTTACTTCCATGAATTGCATCATCACATTTCATTTGAATATTAATACAAACAAGCTGGACTAGCTGGTTTAGTATCTAGGAGACCTTACTGAACCCAATTCATTCTCTGCCCCAGAAGGAAGAGAAGGGAGTCTAGCATAAGATCATTTCTCTTTATGCGGCAGCTTTATGTTCCCTTCTGCGTGGAACATATGTTCCCAAAGTGTGGATCTCACTGAATTAGCAGAAAGACTTCATGAAATTAGGTGAGTTTCAATACAAAAGGAAAATTCCCTGGTTACTCACTTTTTAAATAATTTTTCAACTAGAACATAACCTTTCTGTTGGTTGTGAACCTTTTGTACAAATAAGATTTCGTCTAAGCGTTTCTGTTGGTGGTTTTATGGCAACTAGAGCAAAGTTGCATCTAGAACACATGAAATGTCTGTGGGCAGCAGATTATACATTCCAGCAGCTCTAGGTCTTCTTCATATTCTATAAGTTCAGAAGCAATTCTATTTCTCCATATTTGCAGGAGCAACACATCTTGGATCTGCAAGAAATAAAGATACGTGGGAGAAATTAAATGATTTAATAGAATAACTTCATAATTTTTTAAATGTGAAAGACTCAGACAAAGAATTTACTATGGGAGATGGCTGTAAAATTATAAGCGATTACTATCAACACCATACAACACTCTCTTAATCCAAGGGATTTTGCCTTATTACCCAAAGTAGCCACATACACTATATTCCCTTATAGTGGGATGTGCATGGTAGGGAAGATCTTTAAATAATCCTCTTCTGGAATAAGGAAAACAAAAGAGTTCACAGCCTTTCATCAAATAGGCCCTGAGTGACAAAATACAGCCCATATTGTAGTAATTTTCCAAACAAATCAAGACCTCTGATTGAATAAGTTGGGCCTGAGGCTTCCTGCAATTTTAAAGACTATCAATAGAAGCATTGTGGCACAGTCTTATTAGACTCATTGGAGCTATAATTAACCATTGGAGAGAAACAAAAATGTTAAAAAAATCCATTATGATTAATTTTCACAGGATGTCTTGGAAACCTTACAGGAAGAATTAGTAGTCTGCCTATTTATAATTAACAGATCGCAAACACTAATGCATTTTCCCAACAGGGACTATTTAAATGGAAGGCTTTGTTGATGTGAGACTTAAATACATAGGCTTGAGTCCCTGAAGGATGTGTTTTACAGAGATTTTCAGATGATACAGTATGTTCTCCTGATTGGAGGTCTTGTCATTTCTCTTCTTTGAAGCAGTCGTAGGGGAGAATCTCCTTGGCTTTCTTTGCCTAAGGCAAGCATGTGCAAAGTGAGGACTTGGGATCTCATGTTCACTTTGGAGAGAATCCAATCCTGCAGCCAGTGCAGACAGAGCAGGAAGGATTTAGCTCTTCACTTATGTGTTAGAGTCCAATTTCTAACACGTTTATGTCTGGAATTTAGTGATCATCTCAGCCAATCAAAATTGGCAGAGAAACTAAAATCTGTATACATGGGATTAAGTAATTGTCATAGAAATCTAAGTATTCGAGCTGACAAGTATTAAGGTGTTAATGTCTCTTTAGGGCTATAAGAAAATAAAACCGTATTTTACAACAATTCTAATTTGTAAATAGTAACTTCAAAAGGGAAGTTACTGGTCAAAAACTGCTAATGGAATAAATTTGTCCTTGCCTCTCATCTTGTCCAGACCACTTGTGGAATATCTATTCTAGATAAACTCTCTAGATTTGTTCTGTATCATGAATTCTGTATCATGAATTCCTTCAGTGACAACCACTGCTCTCTTTATCATATGGTCAAGAGCCATTATACTCTAGCCACCTCTTATAGATATTGTCTTAGTCCTTTGTATTTTCTGATAGTGCTCCAATTTATAAGTTACCTAAAATTTCAGGACCTTCCTATATTGTTCCTGTCTTTTCTTTTTTCAATCTGAAAAATTCTTGCTCAACCTTAAGTATTTCAGGCACATACATAATTCTTACTTGAATCTGTTTTGGCCTCTCCTTGCCTGTTGCTACCTTTTGGGTTAATAATACATCCCGTATCCATGCTAATATGACATCTAGTGTGTGGCTCTATTATCATGTCTATAAATTTGTACTGTAACACTTGGTAGACATGGATTATATATTCCCAACATCCAGAGAATGTCTGTCCCATTTTTGTCACCACTTCTGAGGGTATCTGACTCAGTAAATGTTGAATAAAAAGTCTTGTCAATGTATTTAGTTGACACATATATAGTATACTTGTTTATTTCACCTTGTGAAAACATTTCTGTGTTTTCCATGCTCCCATTTAACATGGACTCAACAAAGGATACTTTTTTTTTTTTCTGAATTGAAACTTGAGCTGACAAGTGGCAGCTAAATTCTAGAAATATATCTGAAATACAGAGGAGCAGAGTACCTTATGTTAAAAGTCTCATTGACTTAGTGAGCATGCCAGTTAAAGGAGAGAGAGAGAGAGAGAGAGAGAGAGAAGAGAAATGAAAGATGTAGTCAAGAAGTTGCTAAAGTAGGGACGCCTGGGTGGCTCAGTGGGTTAACGCCTCTGCCTTTGGCTCAGGTCATGATCCTGGGTCCTGGGATCAAGCCCCATACTGGGCTCTCTGCTCCGCGGGGAGCCCGCTTCCTCCTGTCTTCCTCTGCCTGCCTCTCTGCCTACCTGTGATCTCTGTCAAATACCTAAATAAAATACTTTAAAAAAAAAAAAAAGAAGTTGCTAAAGTAAAATTACAACCTTGCTTTTTTATTGTACTGCACTTTAAGTGTATGCAAATTAGGATAGGGAGAAGCCCAAACCACTTTAGATATTTGTGTGTAATAGACCATGTACTTTTTGGATGACACAGACTAGTTATCAATGAGGAGAGACTAACCTAATTACTGGCTCATACCTTAACTAAAGCAAACATTGCATTTGTTACAACAGAAGTTTAATCTTTTTTTTTTTCTGGTCTCCTCGCTAGGCTAAATTATTTATAGCTATAGATATTAAATAACGGGAGAAGATGGTCTAAGATTTCAAACTTGATTACTTTCATTTTCTTACCTGTTAACCCTATTAATCCGCAAGCTTATAATTTGCTTTTTTTTTTCTTTTTGATTTGCATTTTCTAAAGACATGTTAGTTCCACTCAGATTACCTTTTCCATATCTAAATAGGTATCTTATATCCCTGGTGTTTTAGAGGATTTGAGGAGAGAAACATTATAAGTTAAGTTAATCAACTATTTAAAAAAAAAAAAAAACTTTTTGAGAAGCTCTCATTGTAGGCAAATGAAAAGGGGCCTTAGAGGTCACAGAAAAAAATTAGAGGGGAAAAGTTACCTTTCCTCATTAATTCGATTCCTGACAGCAATGGCAATATCACTGAAGGTACATTCTAGTAAATATGGTATCCTTGGTAGATTTTTCTCATATTCGATTGTGATGGCAGTGTTATTGTGTGAAAATTGTGGAGAATTTAAACATTTGCAGCAAGTTTTCAGGTTCCATTCATCTTCAGAGATAAGCAAGACTGCAAATTCTAGAGCATCAAAGTGTATCCAGATGACCCAGCAAGTCAGAGGCTAAAGACTTCATACGGGAGAAAAGAGGAGAAACAAATGTTCAGTTGCTTGTTTAAAACTGAATATGCATCCAGCTACTTTGGGAAAAGTAGATCCCAGCACCTCTTAGGGATGTGCATGGGGCAGTACCCTTTGGAATTACCTGAGGACTCTGGAATGAAGCCCATCAGTGAAGAACACAGAAATCAGATTCAAATTTGAGTGGCCATGTGAACTCCTATGAGTTATATAACATCTCTAGTTAATTTTCTCATTTGTGGGAACCTGGGTGGCTCAGTCAGTTAAGTGTCTGGCTCTTGATTTTGGCTCATGTCCTGATCTCAGGGTCCTGAGATCAAGACCCATATCAGGCTCTGCTCTGAGCGTCTGTGTAGGATTCTCTCTTTCCTTCTCCCTCTACTCCTCCCGGCTTGCTCTCTCTCTCTCTCTCTCTCAAAAAAAAAAAAAAAAAAGCTGTTTATGGGTGGGGAGAAAACCTTGCTTATCTTATTTTTTTTTTCTCATTTGTAAAATGAAAATAAGATTATCTGGCTCACTAGGTTGTAAAGAATAAATGAGATAACATATAAAAACAGTGATTTTCATTTTACTAGATGAGATAGATATAGAGATAGAGAGCTCTTCCAGGGAAAGAGCTCTGTACCCTGGGTAAAATTAGTGCCCTCAGTAAAATTACAGTAGCCATACTCTAATTTATCCTGCCTTCTTCACTCCACTTATCCCTTCTTGAAATCCCACATGTAATAATTCATAATGTGATCATTTAGAGCAAAATAAAAAACTGGTTTGACTTTGTGCTGAACTAATTCCAATCCTTGTTGCAGGGCCCTTTATGTTTTTAAGTAAAAGCTAAAGTATGTGTCTCTCATCAAATCTTTGTCAATTGCCAAATTGACTTCTGGATCAAGATGGCAGATTGAGCACGTGCTTTTTTTTTTTTTTTTTTTTTTAACCTCCTTTCCATTTATGTTGAAATGACAGTATGACAGTTAAAGAAGACTAGTTCTACAACACAGATCAGCATCAGAGAGCATGCCATTAACAGTCCAGATGTTTTAAAGAATTTAGTAAGTAGGAAAGACCATGGAATCATACGAATAGATAAACCAGAACAGAGAAATTGATGCCTGCAGATCGTGGTGGAGAAGAGCCATTCTTTCCCACTAGCTGCAGAGAGCCTTCTAACTTGGTGTCAGCGAGTACCAAGAGCAGGAGTGGGCTGTGGTGATAGACTTATGAGTTATTCACTAAAGAACTGTGCAGTCAATAGCAAGACAAGCCAGATCCCTTCTTTCTTCCCTTTTCCCCTCCGTTTATCCTTTTGGTCCTAGTCAACAACTCTTGCAGAGCACTGTGTTGGAAAGGGTTTTGTAATCCAGAGAAAATATTTAAATTTCTCTAAAGAAACAGAGAAATAGGGAAGGGTAGGGTTTTGTTTCTCAGTGTTCATGCTAACCCCTGAGGGAGAAGCCCAGCAGAGACTGAGGCATGGAAGGAAATGCTCTGAGGCTCTTCAGTGCCAAGTAAAAGCCCCCTCATTCTGATATGGAGGTGAGGGTCTCACATGGCCTTTCTGCCACCCTGCCAGCAATGATAGTACTGACATTCCTGTGTAAAAGAAATATAGGGGGAGTCATCTCAGTTCAAGGAAGGGCCCGTGGATTCTTGGCTTGGACCTAGTTTTGCATAATGGGTGCACAATTTTTGTCTTAGATTGTTTACTGATGACAGATGGTTTTGGGGGGGAATCCTAATAGAGATTTGGGAACCTGTCCTGCAGTTACATCTTCATAGCAAGCATGCTCTATCCTTGACATGTGTGTTTATTTGGGGTGATTAAGAACACAGTAATGAAAGTTATGGCATAGGGAAAGTAAAATAACTCCAAATTTCTCCGTTGATCCCTATTACCTAGAGAAATGCCAGGTAACAAAGATTTACTTCGCTTTCAGAGTTTGTGACCAGTTCTTCCATTCAGAGCTGAAGTCAGTTGGGGGAGATATCAGCCTTTGCTAACAAACAATCAAAAAAAAAAGTCAGAAAAGCATATAATATACATTCATATCTCACAAATGTGCACATTGGTTGGGGTGTCTCTGATTCAGGTTCAGGGTCAGTAAGCATCAGCTGTGGTAGCTCTAAACCTCAGGTCTATTTGTGGAGCCCAAGGACTGTGGCTACTCAAGATGTTTTCTCCTCATGATGATGACATAAGCAAAGATGACAAACTCAGCCACTAAGGCTATTTCAAGCATGTGCTCAAGTCATTTCCACTAACATCTGAATGGCCAAAGCAAGTCACAAAGTCAAACCAAAAGTCAACGGTTGGAAAAGTTTACTCAGGACATGATGAGGCTGTTAACAAGGGTGCCCATGTGGGAATCAATTCGAAGGGAGTGAATATTTCTAGCTAAGAATTCATCACAGCAAAAGAGACCAAACTCACATTTGACACTCAGTCCACTTTCAGAATCATTCAATTTGATCCTTCATCCTTCACAGAAGTTTGTATCCAGAGATCAACCTTTTGGAAAAATTAGTAGGAAAGAAGAAGGGACACCAATATTCACATATAATTTTGTACCAATTACTGGATTCTATAGGAATGAAAACAAAACAAACCTGATTTCCTGTGGAAGTTTCTTTCTTCTTAACTCGTTTTCTTTCCACCCGTGCCCACTGCTCCTCTACTCTACACATGGCAGTGTGCAATGGGATGGCAATGATGATTGAGGGATTTGCATAAAGGTTGAAGTGAAATTTGCATTGTCCTAGACGTACCAGTCAATTTTAGACAGAGCACGATAAAACATTTGGGATTTAATGAAAAATATCTGCATAGAATTTGAAGCTGTTTTCCTACGAACAGTTGCAATTGTATTGTCTTGAGTCATTTGAGAAGAGCACCTTCCTCGTTCCACAAGAGGATAGTGAGTAGTTGGAGCTTCCAATGCGCACTTGTTTTTTATCTCAAGTGAAGATTGCTGGATGGTATCTGTGCCCAGTGTACAAATGCATTTAAAAAAAAAAAAAAAGTTTTCTAGTGGGTGCCTGGATGACTCAGTGGGTTAAGCCTCTGCCTTCAGCTCAGGTCATGAGCTCAGGGTCCTGGGATTGAGTCCCGCGTTGGGCTCTCTGCTCAGCGGGGAGCCTGCTTCCCCCCCCCCTCTCTGCCTGCCTCTTGTGATCTCTCTCTGTCAAATAAATAAATAAAATCTTAAGAAAAAAAGCTGTACAATGACAAGAAAACATTTTAAATTGTATATTTTAGAAAACGAGGAAATGGTAATTATGGGTCATTTCTTTTATAAACTATATCAAGAGATGCCATTTCAGAGACATCGATAAGATCACTAATAATACCCTTTAGAAATATCACTCCTCTTAAAGTAAAAGTCAAATGAACTATTAAATAATTTATGATAGTTGGAATCTAATGAAAAGGACTTGCAAATTATGAGACTGGAAGCTTAAAAGTTGAAGGACACACTGTAACTACAGGAACATAATGGGGCTGGAATTCACACCCAGTTTTTGTTATTACTCATACATCTCATCTGACATTAACAGAATTTAGCCTGTGAATCATAGAATTGTATTCATTCTTGGGCACCATCTCTTATCTTATCCAGACAGAAAGGTGTTAATTAGCATAACAACATAGAGTGTATAACTGTGTGATAATTACAAAATTGTAGCTGATTTCACTAAATTCTAAGTCTACAAATATATTATCATTGCAATTAATGGGGAGACTCCTCATTTTTAAATTTGACAGGTATTTTTTTAAATATTCTTTTTCTGCAAAATCTAAAATTCCACTCCTTCTTTCCTTTTTCCTTCCTTGCTTTGGCCTACCCTCCTGTTCTTAGTTTCTCCTTTCTAACTTGTTGTAACATCTAAAAGCCATACACTATTTTATTCCCTTTTTATCCGAAAGATCAGCGATACTATAGATGCTGCCTACGGGTTTTTAGTTGTGAATCGTTCTCTATGACTGTCCTATGGACTAGACTGCAGTATGTACTATTACGGACCATACCTTTCAAGTTAATCCACTTTATTTATTCACGTAATATTCATAATATAATCCACATATATTTATGCAACAAAAATAATCTGCCAGCAATCAGAACAAGAACAAGGGAGAGACAAAATGGTAGTGGTTGTGAGACATGAGTGGGTTTTATGAAAAAAACACTTCAAAATGGCTTCCAAAAAGGTTACTATTATGGCTTGATTAATTATAGCAGAAGAAATGAGTTCTAGGTCAGTATATCTCTACCGCATATTGACTGTTTGGTTTTTGTTTTCCCAGTCCATTATCACAGTTGGGCACCATAGCAGTCTGATAAGAAGCAGGGCAGAATTTTATTAGAGAAGGCATGTTTGCTTGGTCCCTTGACCCACTTTGTAACAGGGTTCATTCAACTCTGCAACCTTCTCTTGGGTAAACCTGGGTAGTTGCTTAGTGACTGCTTGCTAGCTGCTTAAAGGTTTTAGATGATATGTGAAGGGGGTGCTTTGCTGTTTCTAAATTTCTCTGTGAGACGTGGAGGTAGACATTGTGACTGAGTAGAGAACCAAGTATTAAATAAGGATAATGCTTTGGATTTGACTTTAGTGGATATAGATCTGTTTAGGTTTATCTTTAACTGTTCAGAATCTTGATACACATTTCTTCTTTGAACTAAAAGATAGCATGAAATGAATCCTATGGCAATACATGCAGATCAGCTTGGTTAAAATAGCATTAGCTGTTCAATGAACATTGTGCTAGCAACTTGCTTGTAAGACCCTTCTTTTAAGAATATGGTTTTATCCCATCTTACAAAATCATTCTGGAACTCGACTTTCAGAATTACCTTTAGAATTGATTTATAAGACATATGAAAACATGGGGTGCCTGGGTGACTCAGATAAGCGTCTGCCTTTGGCTCACGTCCTGATCCCGGGGTCCTGGAATGGAACCCTTGCTTAGGGCTCCCTGCTCAGTGGGGAGTCTGCTTCTCCCTCTCCCTCTGCCCCTCCCCCCACCCGATTCTCAGGTTCTCTCTCATTTGCTGTGACTTAAATAGTCTTAAAAAAAAAAAAAAAACACAGAAAACAAGACCTGTAAAAACGTATTACCCTATGATTGGAACATATTCTGAACTCAAAAGAATTTACCCAATTTGGACACTTACCTTCCTCACTGATTAGTCTTAGGTTGTTGGGGTGATTCTCTAAATTCAAATTTTCCCCTAATGTGATATTAAAGATAATACCATATATTGTTTTCACATAGAATTCCAAAAATGTTGTAACCAAAAGTAGAATTTCTAGAGAAAGAAGATAGTTTCCATAGTAACTTTATTAAGAAAAGAAAAATAAGGTAGTGCTCCTTTGGACAAGTAGAATCTTGTAAGATTATTAAACAACTTGGAAACTCACATCTTCTGTATGGACTTATAAATTTGTTTCCGTGACACAGCATTTTGTACAATTTTGTACAATTATTTAAACTTTGGTGCCATTTAAGCGAAGATCATTGTTAATAGCAGAATTTTAAGGTATAAAGTTTGATCAGCACTCCTGTTTATGATTTTGAAACAATAATGGGTCATTTGAGGATAAGGGTCTTCATTGTAACAAAATTGCTATGTTAATGTCCAAAACAATTTCTGATCAAAGTATGGGAACCTGGATGCCTCAGTTTTCTAAGCATTTGCCTTTGGTTCAAGTCATGTTCCCTGAGTCCTGGGATCAAGCCCTGTGTTGGGCTCTCTGCTCAGTGGGGAACCTGTGTCTCCTTCTCCCTCTGCCGCTCCCCTGCTGTGCTCTCTCTCTCTCTTTCTCTCTGTCAGATAAATAAACAAATTTTTTTAAAAAAGTAAACCAGTAATCAAAACTAGCTAAGTGAATGTGTGTGTGCGTGTGTTTGTGTAAAAGTCTTTGCTGTAATTGACAGCACTGAAATCCCACCTAATGGGAATAATATACCCAGCTTTATAAAAGACGCACAAATTCTATTAATAGTCCTTGTCACAAGGACCACAGTAGCAAAGGCTCTTAATAAGTTGGTATTACAATTTCTTCACCCAAAGTCAGCCTTCTTGAACTGAATCTTGTGGCAATTACTGATTACAGTTAGATACTCTAAAGAAAGACCGACAGTTTTGAGATTGAAGTTGGTAAAGTTAGATTTACTTGGGCATGTTAGTCTTATTCAAGTCACTTTGCCACTGCTAATAAAGATGCTATGTTTTAAAAACAAAAATGAAACTGGATTGGTGGGGTGAGGTGGGAGCCAGAGAAGGACAGGAGGTCATTTCAGAATCTTTCTCTTCTGTCTGCCTTGAGGGCACCCAGAACCGAAGCTTGAAGCAGAATCCGAATCCAGATAAATGCAGCCACACACATTCAGAGCAGCACCAGGAGGCAGTAGTCATTGTTCCCGGGGACTGGATCTTAAAACAGGGGACCTGACAAAATGTTACTGTGGTGTGGTAAAAGGTGTCTGCCAGGAAATATGCCAAAAATATAATTAAGGGAAATGAAAGTGTTAATTAATGAAGCAAATTGAAAAGCTGACAGCAGGAAAATTAGGGTTGGGAGGTTGTTGTTTGGAAGCAAAATCAGTAATGCCCATTTTAAAGAATAAAAAGTGGTTAGGCTTCCAGGCTTTTGGCTGGAAGAAAGGAAAGTAAAGGTTTGTAAATCAATAATGCCAGGAAAGGGGCAGAAAGCTAACGGTTCTTTTGTTTCAAATTGTAAATGGCATTTTTGTATCTCACTATAAACCTTAAGTGATGGCTTTGTCTATGACAGTATAGAAAGCCTGCCATTTCACTTTCCTGACTACAACAATCTCTATAAAAACTTGACTTTATTTACTCTGCATTTAGGTACATTTAGGTGTGAACTAAGAGTTACAGCTTTTTAGGCGTAGGGAGAACGACTTTCTCAAGATAAAATTTTCACCTTCGATGATTAAGGTCCAGTACCTAGAGTGAAAGACATAAGGGACAGAATTTATAAATAAGAATATTGGCAGGAGGTAAAAAACAAAATATCTTAAGATATTTTGCTCTACTGAGAAGTCATATCCATTTGGGTTTCTAGGTCTAGGGAATATTATACCGAATATGAAGCTATCCTTACGCTAAAGGTGAGGTTCTTTTATTTGGAAAACTTCCTAAATCTGAAAAAGGCCAAAAAGCCAATCCCAAACTGAATTAAGGAATGCAGAATGTCATGCTTTAGTGGGCTTTTCTAAAGGGAGGTCTTAGGGTGTTTCCCAAACCCATTGTGACTTGATGATCAATTGAAAATTGGTTGATCCTATTTTATATATATTTTTGTCATGTATATATGTATATATATGTGTGTGTGTGTGTATATATGAGTATATATATTATAGCTATAATATAATCATATTTTATACATATGTATATATACACACACACACATATATTTTACAACCTCTGTCTTTCATTGTCTTCTTTTCCCCTTCTGTCCCTTTCCACTCTCTAGACCATTCTATATCCATGAAATTTCATTGGCAATCTCCATGTTCATTAGTCTCTCTTATATTAAAAATAAAAAGCCTCTAATCAGTTTTCAATTTGGTAGCACTCTGATTTCACTGAGTGTTCTTTTACTCTATTCACATTATAAGAACTATATATAAGGGTCAATTTCAAAGAACAGTCTCTAAATGCCATTTGTTATAATGGTGTTTAGGAACAGGACTTTAGTGATGACCCTTTTTATCTATTTTATATATTTAAAATAGGTCAAACAGAAACACTTACCCTCCTGTATGCTATTCATCATTAATGTAGCTCTATTATCTTCCTTGGTATCTTCTCCTTTTCATATTAAATAGCTCTTGTCTTCTGAAATGCTCCCGTTAGGAAATTGCTTTAAAGTAATCACATCTCTTACCCTTCTCAAGATATTTTCTATTCTTGCTTTGTCATCTTAGAAATTAGATGAGAAAAATGGAATGTGGTGTGTAAAATGAGGGCATCCATTTACCATTATGTTTCTGAATTTTCTTTTTATTCCTATATATATGGGTCCACAAAGGAATCTGTGGTGCCATAAATGCATTCAAAACATTGACATTTCTAGGATGATAATAAAAAGGTATCCTATATGAGTAGCTGCTGAGAAGCAGAAAATAATTTTTGTGTAAGCACATACCACTTCTCTTGCCAAAGTATACACGAGATACCTTTTATTTGATGGAGGTCTATGTTTTGAATATTTTCAGAGTCAGCATGTTGGAACTGGGTATAGACCTAAGGAAGGGATCTTATGTAAGCTTTATTTTAAAGATCAAAGAATTGAGCCATTCTGCTAATAAAGATCAATGATGGATGGCTTAACTCTTAGATCCACACTCTTTCCAAATCATTCCATTGATGTCTGTTATTGCCATGATAGATTGATATATCAATCAATCTATATAACCATTTATAATTTAGAAAGGAATATTTTCTCAGTCAAGTGTCGCGTAAGCAACTGACACCATTATAGCTCAAGGTAGAAGTTGGGAGGAGGTGGTGGAAAGAAAGCAAAATAGCCTTTTGCTTCTAACTAACTATAAATTATCATCTTGACTTTTTTCTGATTGACACATCCCATTTGATCACAACATTCTATTTGATTGACATCTCTGGATCAATCTTAAAAATTTAGAGCTCTTAGTTTTAAGGGCTTAAAGCCTTGGAAATAAATGAGTAATAAGGTTGATAATCATAATGAGTAACGCAAGTGAAATGTATAAGGCAAGTCCATGTATTGTTGAGCCAACCTGTGATTTATTGTCCATCAGTACAAAATAACTCCACATCATTTTATCAAGTCAAAAGATTATTTTCATTCAATTCCTGAGTTCCTGAATAAAGTAGTAACAATGTTTCCTACAATTTAAGTTTTTCTTATCACTTATGTCTTCAAAAGGTTTTTTAAATTCTCCCTATGGATTTTGTACTTTTATTTATAGGTATTATTCTCTAGGTACTCTTTTTTTTTCAGATATTTTTAATTACATTTTAAAAATTTCATTGCCATTTCCTAAATGGTTATTCTTATACAGTTCACGTATATTTCTGTTAAATTACCTCTATGTGTACTGGTTTTCACAATTCATTCTAGGAGCCAGGGAACAGATGGAATGGGTTTAAATATAAGCAGCACTTGCTGGCTCTCACCCCTGTTGTAGAGGCACTTGGAAGGGACCCAACACTAATCAACATCTAAGTACACATAGTATACATACATCTGAAATCTCTCTGTCTTCAAATACGTATATACATATGTACATATGTATATACGTATTTGTAGACAGAAATTTCAGATGGCCTTAATTTTACCAGTGCCTTCCCTTGTTTTTGAGCCAAGCCTTTTACCCCCATTAAACCCCCCAAAATGTGAGATTAAGTAATATTTGCCTGGGATTTAAGTCTGCCTGGAAACAAGTTCATCATCTTATCTCAAAAATGCAAAGTTTATTAGGAGATCAGGAATAAGCCTCAAAAGAAGTTATTGTAGAAGTTCCAACCATGAGAGGAGGTGAGGGAGGAAAAACAACACAAAACATAGAGGAGATTATGCTGAGTGAAATAAGTCAAGCAGAGAGTCAATTATCATATGGTTTCACTTACTTGTGGAGCATAAGGAATAAAACAGAGGACATTGGGTGAAGGAGAGAAGTGAGTTGGGGGAAATCGGAGGGGAAGATGAACCATGAGAGACAGTGGACTTTGAGAAACAAACTGAGAGTTTTGGAGGGGAGGGAGTGGAGGGTTGGGAGGGTCTGGTGGTGGGTATTAAGGAGGGCACATATTGCATGGAACACTGAATGTGGCGCAAAAAACAATGAATTTTGGAACACTGAAAAAATAAAATAAAATAAAATAAAATAAAGGGGAAGAAAAAAGAAAAAAACAATATAAAACAAAAATGTATGCATTTTTTATTACAGGTAACAACAGGTAGCCATGTTATCCTAGCAAATCTTCATCTCCTATCCCCTTCTTTGGCAAAGACCGATGAGTCCTGAATGATACATGTTATTCAAACAAATATCTCGTTTTCCTTTAAAAATGCATTAGACTTGTTTTACCCATGTTTGCATATTCTATAAACGGAGCAGACCAGAGTAAGGTGTATAAAATCTGGATTCTCAAAACTAGTGAAGAATATTCTCATGAGCCACATTTGTGCAAGGGAGCAAGTTAACATTATGATGTCCCTTCCTTTCTTATTATAGGAATTCATAGGATCAAACTCTTGCTTGCTTGACAAACATGCATAGAGTAGAATATATCCACATACACATATACACTCGGACACATTTACCTCTTCATCTTCTAAGTGTATTATCCTAGAATAAAATAACTTTTTAATTCCCAAATGAAATGTACATGTGCCTTCCATTCCATCTATGTGGCTAAGCTGACTTTAAGAAAAATATTGAGGTTTCTGTTTCAGCCATAATGAATAATAATCTCAATGGGGAAAAGCTGACAGCCTTCCCTTTGAGATCAGGAACATGACAAGGATGTCCACTCTCGTCACTGTTGTTCAGCGTAGTTCTGGAAGTCCTAGCAAGAGCAATCAGACAACAAAAAGAAATAAAAGGTATTCAAATTGGCAAAGAGGAAGTCAAACTCTCTCTTTTCGCAGATGACATGATACTTTATATGGAAAACCCAAAAGTCTCCACCCCCAAACTACTAGAATTCATACAGCAATTGAGTAATGTGGTAGGATACAAAATCAATGTACAGAAACCAGTTGCTTTCTTATACACTAACAATGAGAATATAGAAAGAAAAATTAGAGAATTGATTCCATTTACTATAGCACCAAAAACCACAAGATATCTGGGAATAAAGCTAACCAAAGAGGTAAAGGATCTGTACTAGAGGAACTACAGAACACTCATGAAAGAAACTGAAGAAGACACAAAAAGATGGAAGACTATTCCATGCTCATGGATCAGAAGAATAAACATTATTAAAATGTCTATACTGCCTAGAGCAATCTATACCTTCAATGCCATCCCCATCAAAATTCCACCAGCATTTTTCAAAGAGCTGGAACAAACAATCCTAAAAATTGTATGGAACCGGAAGAGACCCTGAATTGCTAAGGAGATGTTGGAAAAGAAAAACAAAACTAGGAGCATCATGTTGCCTGATTTCAAGCTGTATTACAAAGCTGTGATCACCAAGACAGCATGGTACTGGCACAAAAACAGATTCATAGACCAGTGGAACGGAGTAGAGAGCCCAGATATGGACCCACAACTCTATGGTCAACTAATCTTCGACAAAGCAGGAAAAAATATACAGTGGGAAAAAGGCAGTCTCTTCAATAAATGTTGCTGGGAAGATTGGACAGCTATGTATAGAGGAATGAAACTCAGCCATAATGAATAATTAGAATGGATTTATCTTCCTACCATCGGCAACTAGAGAATTGGACAAAAATTATAAAACAGCTGTTTACAGAGTTGCAAAACAGAAATACAGTATTGTCCATGAGCAAGGAGAATGAGATGACTTCTATGAGCAATCTGAATTCACTTTTGAGATAATATTATAAATAGAACATATCAGTCTTACTGCATTGGAGAGAAAATAATGGGTATTTGAGGCTGCTTGAATTAGTAGGGTGGAGAACTGGAGAGGAGAGAATTTTTCAGAGTTCTAGAAATCTGCAGCAGATTGGCTTCACATGTGTTGCGGAATATTAAGGCTGCATGAGCAGAATGGCACTACTTGAAGCCAGGCAAAGATTGACCGGAAATTGTAAACTGAATAATTCCCAGAGTACAAACAGGACTAGAGGCCTATGTGTGACCAGAGAGGGGAGTCTCTCAGCACACCTTGTATAATCTATAAGGAAATTAGAAGATTTATCTTAGTGATAAGAGGTAAACACACTCCACATACAAGATACACTAAATTTGACATGGAGATGCTTAGAAACAAGCCTCCAAAGGACTTGTACCTAGCATATATAAAGAACACTTAAAACTCAAAAATAAAGTGGCAAACAGTTCAATAAAGAAAAAAAATGGCAAAGAATATGAACAGATACTTCATTGAATTAAATGGCCAGTAAGCCAATGGAAAAAAATGCCTGACATCATTAATCACTGGGAATATGCAAATTAAGGGGTATCTGGGTGGCTCAATTGGTTAAGCATCTAACTGTTGATTTTGGGTCAGTTCATGATCTCATGGTCCTGCAATCAAGCCCTGTGTTGGGTGCTGGGCATGGAGCCTGCTTAAGATTCTGCTCACTCTCGCTCTCTTAAAAAAAGAAAAGAAAAGGAATGTGGAAATAAAATCACAAAGAGTTACTGCTGCATACCCAGTAGAATGACAAAAATTTAAAAATAAGAACTAATAATATCAAATGTTCTTGAGAATGTGGAGCAATGTTGATGTAAATATAAAGTAGTTTGACCATTTTAAAAGAAAGTGAGACAGTTTCTTGTAAAGTTAAACTTCTGCTTACCATATGACCCAGAAATGTCAAAACTTGGTATTTAATATAAGAAAAATGAAAGCATATGTCGACAAAAAGACTTACATAAATGTTCATAGCGACTTTCTAATAGCCTTAAATTGGGAACAGCCTAAATATCCATCAATGGGTAAATGGATGAAGAGATTGCTATACATTCTTTTAATGGAATGCTATTTATCAATAAAAGGAACAAGCTTACTACATGTACCAATATGGATGCATCTCAAAATTACTAGCTGAATGAAAGAAATCAGGCCCCAAATATACAAAGCACGTTATTTCATTTATATGGAATTAGTGAAAAGTTAAATATAATCATAGTGACAGAACCCGGAGAATCAGTAGTTGTTTGGGCGCAGGGATGAAACAGATATTCATCTGCAAAGATACAGGAGAGAACATTACGGTTATTTACATTTGGAGTAAAGAACATGTTCTGTATCTTGATTGTAGTGGCACTTACATGGATGCTTGCATTTTTCAAAACATCAAACTGTACATACAAATACAGACATGGTATATTTTAGTTTAAAATTATATTTCAAAAAGGTAAAATTTTATACTTAAATAAACCTGATTTAAAGAAAGTAAAAGCTACTAAAAGTCAGACAAATTAACAGGAAAAAAAATGTTTCTTTCCCCATTAAAATAGTTTTTGCCTATTGGAGAGAAGGTATGACTTATCTTTGGTAGCCCCATCCTTTCATTAATTTTTGTTCCAAACTAGGGAAGTGATTCTTGGACAATTTTGAATGGAAATAGAACATTTCATTCTTGAGACAAGGTTCTGCTTTGCAAACACATGTTAATACTGTTAATCTTATCATATCCTAAAGAGTAATTTTAGAATGAAGAAAGTATTGGAATCTGTGTAGTTGTCTTGTAATTTCTGAATGATGTCTTCCTTAAGTCTATCTTGCTCATCAAAGAGCACAAAGAGAAGGATGGAACCAGTGACAACTTGATTTTACTACATGAACACCTAGTGTGTACCATCGGGGTCTTTCAAATCTTCATAAATCATAGCAATCACATTAGATACCCTTAATCAGTATAATTCTGTGGATTATGTGAGTAAATTGACTGTGATTTGAGTCAAAGTCTCCCTGGTTTGACAGAAGAATGTGGTTGAGGAATCAATTCTATCTGAAAACCTTGCTGGAAAGAAAGAAATGTCTCACACTAAGAGATCAAGCCATAGTTAAGTTCTCATAGAAGTTGATTACTTGAGATCATCCTGTATGCTACAAAACATGACAAGCCAAGCTGTGCAATGTGATTGTTAACATTTCTCCATGGGTCAAATTATCAGCCAATGTCGGCCTGAATTCCTAGGAGACGTCGCCTTCCATGGCTGTCTCCGGCTTCCTTTCCCAAAACTGCAGAGTGTAACCAACCACAGGATCACTCACCACTTGGGAAATGTCTCTATATGCTCTAGAGAAGTCCTAAAATGGTGATGATTCATCATCATTAGCTCAATCACTGGAATTTGAACACCTTACTGGTAGCACATATGAAAATTTAACAAAGCTTTCAGGTGTCAAAAATCAGTAAAATGGTAAACTCTTCTAGAGTTAGTGGCAGAGCCAGAACTTCAAATAAACATGATCATAAACATATTATCCAAGTGGACTGTGGAATTGGATGAATCTCATGTCATGAAATATTCCATTATGTCTTGATAATCTGTGTTACCTCAGGAAAAAGTACATGATGCACATACTCCCAAATCATGAATGATCCAAGAATAATTCAGCCTTGAAATGCACTTTCATATGTAACACTGAACACTAATGCACATTTTTCTCCAAATAAATGAGTCTGCAAATAATTTACTCTGGCAGAATAGGTTTTTGCAGTGGTCAGCAAACTTTTTTTGGTAAAGGACCAAATAGTTATACTTTAGGCTTTGTGAGCCATCTGGTCTCTATCCCAACTACTCAGTTTTTCTTTGTAGGCTGTAGACTGCAGTAGACACAAGCAGCCATAGACAATATGTAAATAATAAATGTTGCTATTTCCCAATAAAACTTTATTTATAGACACTGACATTTAAATATCACAATTTTTTGTGACACTAAATATAATTCTTTTGATTTTTTCAACCATTTAAAAATATAAAAACAAAAAAAGTAAAAATATGAAAATCATTCTTAGTTCACAAACTATGCAAAAACAAGTGGAAGGCTGGATTTGACCCCGGAGACATAGATTTCCTACCCTGCTCTACTGGATCACCAATTATATTCTCTCTGCCCTTAATCTAATTACAGATTAATGCCAGGAACTGGTCAAAACTCAGAGCTCTTTTCCCTTCAGTTTCTTTTTTATCCTCTGCTTCACCTAACTGCCTTTCTTTCCTTCTTTTACTCTGAGCGTATGTATGTCTTCCACTTCCCATCTTTCAAGGAAGATAATTCCATTGGTTAGAAGTCCTCATAGTCCAACTGCTTTGGGGCAGTTGACTTATAAACAAATGAAAGGAGGGGCACCTGGGTGGCTCAGTGGGTTGAGCCTCTGCCTTCGGCTCAGGTCATGATCTCAGGGTCCTGGGATCGAGTCCCGCATCAGGCTCTCTGCTCAGCGGGGAGCCTGCTTTCTCCTCTCTCTCTCTGCTTGCCTCTCTGCCTACTTGTGATCTCTGTCTGTCAAATACATAAATAAAATCTTTAAAAAAAATGAAAAGAAAGTATATAAAAATGTTAATGCTTCAAACAATGAGTTGATAAATAGAATACAATAATTTCAACAGAAAGTGGAACTCCAGGCCATGGGATTAATTTCCTTACTGATTTAGTGGACCACGGGTACAATATAGTATAGGTCATTCACGCAAATATGTACTAAATACTATGATGTATCAAGCACTGGTGTAGGCCCTGAGGGTACAGCATTGAGCAAAATTCAACATAAATTATGGTCTCCTGGACCAAATTTAAATAACCATGAAAATTATCACTAAGGTAAAATTTATTGAAGGTAAAGTAAATGGCGTTGTAAGAACATGTAATAGGAATATACAGTCTAATCTGAGTACTCATGGATGTCCTCCCTGCAGAAATGGTATCGGAGCTGAGATTGAAAGATGCAGAGAAATCAATTAGCAGAGGATGAGGCAAGAAATCACTGCATCAGGACAAAACAACATGGATGTTTGAAGCTAGAAACTACTGGTGGAGGTGAAAGGTAGAAACCAAGAGGAAAAGCAGTGTGAGAAAAGATCAAATAGTTCTGAGGACCAAATCATTCAAAACTTTGTAGGTTCTATTAAGGCACATACATCTGGGGGAAAAATAACTCTGGTCACTAGTACGTATACACGGTGAGATATGGGACTGTGATGGTTAATTTTATATGTCGACTTGACCTGACCAAAGGATACCTAGATGTTTGGTCAGACATCATTCTGGATGTGTCTGTGAGGGCGTTTTTAGATGAGATTGACATTTGAGTCAGTAGACTGAGTAAAGCAGATTTCCCTCCCTACCATGTATAACCCTCTCTCAATCAATTGAATTGAAAAAAGCAAACAAAAAAACTTAGCAAGAGGAAACTTTACCTGCCTGACAGATTAAGCTGAGACTCTGGTCTTCTCCTGCCCTGGGACTGGAGCTTTTATTATTGACTCTGTGGGGTTCTCAGGCCTTTAAATGTGGATTAGAACTACATCACTGTCTCCTTTGATCCCCAGCCTGCCAACTGAGATCTTGGGACTTCTCAGCCTCCATAATCACACAAGCCAATTCCTTACAATAAATCTCTTTATATGCATTATAATAATATAGGCTAAGGAAAACATATAAATATATATATGTATATATAAACACATTTGAGATATATATAAACATATTTGATATATGTATATATTTGATATATACATTTTGATATATACATATATCAAAAGTTTGTGTGTATATTATATATATATTATATATATAATATATATATATATATATATATATATATATAAAATCTGTTTAAACCTATTGCAAATAGCAAATATAGGTAATTAGGTTAATATTTCATTATGGAAATCCAGACGAGGTAATGATAACTTGGAATTGACCTTACCAATTGATATGGTATATAGAAGTATATAGAAGTATATAGAAATTAGAATATGAACATAAATAGATGATGAATTGGATAGGGTAGGCAACGGATTAAAGAAAAAGCTAATATTGAGGATGATTCCTGGCTTATGGTTTAAAAAACTGGGTGGATAATGTATGCTAATGTATGTGGTGAATACATACATAGACTGAGTTTTCTGAGAGATAGGTCGGCAGATCATGCTGGACCAATTGATTTTAAAGTATCCTTTTTTACCTTTCTGAACATCATCTTGGTAGATAGTTGCTTACATATGGGTTTGAATCTGATGGATCGCTTAAGGGTATAGAGATATAATGTTAAGAGAAGAATAAATGAAACAAGATGGGATTGGGAGGGAGACAAACCATAAGTGACTCTTAATCTCACAAAACAAACTGAGGGTTGCCGGGGGGAGGGGGTTGGGGAGAAGGGGGTGGGATTATGGACATTGGGGAGGGTATGTGATTTGGTGAGTGCTGTGAAGTGTGTAAACCTGGTGATTCACAGACCTGTACCCCTGGGGATAAAAATATATGTTTATAAAAAATAAAAAATTAAAAAAAAAAAAAAAAAAAAAAAAAAAAAAAAAAAAAAAAAAAAAAAGAGTCATTGGCAAGTAAGTGGTCAATTAATTGATAGGCTATAACGAGATTGCCTACAGAGAGAATATTTAACAAAAAATAAATAAAATAGAATGGCATGAGGCTGAACCTTGAGGAACTCTGATATTTAATAACTTACAAGAAGAAGAGGTACCTAGAAAAGAGATAAAAGGTTGTAGCCACAGTTAATCAGAAGCTTAATGAAGTCAATGTTTCAAGAACAGAGAGCAGTCCATAGCACCATGCTGCACTGAGACGTGAAATAAGATGATGACTAAAGAAAAATCCATAGTTTGGTGATATAGAGCTAATTGATGACTCTGATGAAAATTTTTCTGGATGCACAATGGGCCTAGACTCAGATGCATGAAATTAGGAAATGGATATAAAGGAATAAAAATACATATAATTCTGAGAGGTTTGTTGGTGAAAGGAACTAAGAAGAAAGGCAGCAGATGAAGGAAATAATCAATGGTATGTTACAATTAAGAGGGAGACACTGAATATATGAGGAAGAGAGATGTTGATTAGCAGTGGAGACTGAGCCTTTATTATCTTTCCCTGATCCTGACTTTTACTGCATGATTTGTGGATTGGTTGATTATGTGGGTGAGTGTTGGTATCAGAAGAAGACAGAAGGAACTTGTTCTATACATTCAGGTTAGATTTACATAGTCAAACTGCAGAATGAAAAATAAGCAGGGCCACAGGGTTTTATTAAGAACCAGGTCAATTCTAGCCTCTATTGTACAGTATGTTCCTGAGTCCAAGCCTTTTCACCCAATCCAGTATCTCTACAGCCTTTGCTTCCTTTTTCCCAAACTTTAGAAATCCATGAACTCTTCTTTCAACATCTCACAGTGAACCCTTCTATTAAATGCACTGTTTGTGAAACATTGGTTTTTAATATAGTGATTCAAGCAAGAAAAAAAAATCCCTCCTTAGGGCTCTGAAGGTCCTTAATTTGCCTATATCTGAAATCATGTCATCTATTTCTTCAGTTGAGAAGACATTAAAATTCATTGAACCCCTACAACCAGGAACCCTCTTTCTCCATCCAAATTGCCATCTAAATAGCCTGGGAACAGGAATCCAAGTCATCCCCTGAGCAAATAACATATAAATCCAAAGACTCCTAAAGATTCAGAATCATTGATAAGGTCAACCATTGGAGCAGGCATAGTTTTTTTTAAAGGCAGTTACTCTATAAGACATAGCTCCTCCGAGGCAAGGATCTTATATAATTTATCTGCACCTGCAGAGCACCTTAGCATAGCCTAGAATAGAAAAGATGCCCAGGAATGCTTGCTGGAAAAAAAAAAAATGGTGAATGATGTTTGTTCTCTCAACTCAGATTTGCAATTTGCCAGAGATATATTCCCCAACATAAACTCCCAACAACAGCACTGCATTGAAGTAACTTTCAATGTCATTCTCCAGATGTCATCATCAGCACATAATGTATCCTTGCTCTCAGAGGCCTCAAATGTGAAACATTTAAGGTTTCAGAGGCACAAAATAACAAAATTGTCTTGTCAAGGAATGTTTTATCTTTGAGGCTTTGAGGAAGCCAATATTTCTGTCTCTAACTCTGTGACCTAGAGTGTTACTATCTGTCAGTGGTTTTCAACAGGTGTGCTATTATCATTTGGGGCCAGACATTTCTTCTATGTGTGGGAACCACATTGCTGATAGCAAGAAGTTTAGTATCCCTTGACCCTACCTGCTTATTCCCATAACACTTGCTTCCTTAGTCATTGTGGAAGACAAAACATGTCCCTGAAACCAAAGGGAAGGTTCTAACAGGAGACTCCAGACTGCTAAGAAGGAAGTAGTAAATTTGAGGTCATTGAGCTTGCTGTAATTCAGCTAGCCAATTTGGGGAGCAGACAGAGGATGTGGGGTGTGATTATCCCCCAAAACCCTATGAGATGCAATATATTTCTTGGGAGAAAAAGTACAAAACAACTGTGGATTCTCTGAGCAAGGTAATGCTTTGTTTTGTTTTCCCTAGACACGCATGAACTTTTAGGCAATGAGAAAACCACAGGGACAGTTGCAAGCATCAAAATGTAAATAGGAGATAATACAGAATACTTCTCACAGCCTGTCCATGGTTGCTCCTATGCTATTGTTAGCCAGAAGTGTAATTCAGAGGAGCTAAGACACAGATTGATTTCTAGACTGTTGCATAGTCTCTTGACTGGGGTTGGCGACCTTATCTCTGCTGTAAATGATCTAAAAGTCTCAGTCTCAACTGCAAGTGGAAAGAATGAAAAGGTGACAAAAGTCATGTTGTTTGGTTGTCATGAAAAAGAAGAAGAGTGTTGGGAGCCATGCTCCTCTGTGTGTGTGTGTGTATGTGTGTGATTTGCTTGTTTCATCATATAAGCAAAGGATGTTGCTATACCTATAAAGAAAGATGTTAGGGAAGTTAGATGAATGTGTACATTTGCTATTCAACCATGATGACCTCCTCTAGCAAAGCGTGAGGAAGAGCTTGATGGAGGGAAACAGGCATAAAGCTAAAGCCCAGATCTTTCTCTTGCATGAACCACACACTCATTGGTTTTCAAACTGTTGGAATAAGACATGCTAATTTTGTTAATCATCTTCGGAATGATATCAGGGAAAATGCAAAAAGGAAAAATGCATTGCTTAGGATGCTTCATTACATCTCATATTAGCAAAGCCAAGAGTTTGCATTTTTGAGGAGGTTTCATTTGACCAGTTTAACTTTTGAGATGAATGATTTGTCAACCTTTGAAAGACAACAGCTTTGAAAAATTAGCCAAGTTCCAATGAGTTTCTTGCTTATGGAGAGAATGCCCAGCCCCAGCCTCACACAGCAGGCTCACTAGAGCAGGACACTTAGATGCGGGCTTTGAAGACCTTTGAAGTCTCCTGCAGCCTGAAATGGGAAGCAAATGTGGATTTTGCTGCAAAAAGGAAACTAAGTTCTCAAAATGCTGCATAGTAAATGAAGCTAAACACCAAGTTTACTGAAGAGTTGAATCATTTTAATTAACATAGCAGTACACTATGTAAAAAGTACCATAGGAGGGCTAAAGTTGTTTTTTGTTTTTTGTTTTTTTAAATAGTTTATAGCCCTAAGTAATATATTAGCTAGGGCTACCATAACAAAGAACTACAGACTAGGGGGCTTAAACAACAGAAATTCATTTGTCACAACTCTGGAGGCTGAAAGTCCAAGATCAGGGTGTGGACATTGTTGGTTTCCCCTTGAAGATCATGAGGGAAAGACCCGTGTTGGGACTTTCTCCTCGATGTGCCCCCCCACCAGCTCTTTGCTATCCCTTCTTTTGCATGCCTTCACCTCTGCACATGGCTTGCACCTTTGATGTCTCTGTGTGTCCAGATTTCCTCTTCTGGTAAGGAGGCCAGTCAGACTGGATTACAGTCTACCTTCAGGGCCTCATTTTATCTTAATTATGGTTTTAAAGGCCCTATCTCCAAATAGAGTCACGTTCTGCAATAATGGGGTTAAGGCTTCAATCTATCAATTTTATGGGGATACAGCACAGCCTATAACAAATCTCTTAGAGATACGTCCTAGATGCTTGTTGTTTTGGTTTTATTTGTCCATCTGGTTAATTTTGTTTTTGCCAATTGGCTGCCAAATTTATGAAACTGACATTATCAATTTCCCCACCACAGTTGCTCAGCCTCTGCACTATGGATGTTTAGGCTGGGTCATTCTTTGTTGTCTGGAGTTCTTGGCTGCATTATAGAACGTTGAGCAGCATTTCTGGCCTGTACCTACCAGATAACAGTAGCACCCCCTGCAATTGTGACAACTGAAAATATCTTCAGACATTGCCAAATAATCCCGGGGTTGCAGAATTGCATGTAGCTGAGATTCATTGCCAAAGTGAAGGGAATGATGAAAAAAAGGTGGGGGGGGGGGCAGTAACAATGAGAGTGCTGAGAACGAGTGGGGCTTATTTTGACTTTTCTTTGAAACCCTATCCCGTTTGGTGCTAGACCAGCCAGGGTTTACATTCTGGCTCTCACAAATACTAACTGTGTGGTTCTAAGCAAGTTCCTCTTAAAACTTTTACTATCTGTAAATTTTTTTACTATCTGTAAAATGGTAATGATAACAGTAATTTCCTTCTAGGATTTTTGTGATAATAAATAAAGGGCCGGCATGGTGTCTGACACATAATAATTATAATGGAAGTTCTTGTTTTGCTTTGTTTTGTTTTGTTTTTGTTTTTAATAACAGTGACCTTAGTACTAGAAGCAGGAGTAATAGAATCTTAAAACTGTTAACAGACTGGCCTCCATTCTAAAATGTGCCAAGATCCAGGTCTGAGCTGAACCTTACCTTGCAAACTCAACAGATTTGCTATTTGGCAATACCTGAGAAGATCTATGATGAGTGGATCCTTCTAACTGAAGATCCATGAATGAAGGTCAGTCCTGTAAATAAACTCCCTAAAATCTGCAACTTTTAAAGAATGTGTAAGCATGTGTTTCTTCCTGAAGGCAGGACCATAATTTTTCATCATGTTCACCAAGAGACCCATATACTACACAAACGTAAAGAAATGCTGTTTCACAGATATTAATGAATCAAAATATAAAATTCAAAAGCTGGTCTTTGGGGGAAAAATTGTGAACACGATAAGCCATCAACTAACCTAGTCTTGAAAAAAGGGGAGTGAAATACAAATAATCAAAATAAGAAGTAAAAACAGACATTAATATAAAAGCAGAGGAAATTAGAAATAACTCCTAAGAGACTGCTTTGTTCATCTCTATGCTAATAGATAGTCATTATAGATTGATATTATTACTGGTAATCATAAGGTTATATAATAATGCTTAAGCTATGATCCCTGGCCTCTTCTTGTCCTCATCCTCAGAACTTGCATGGCCTTGGGAAAGCCAGATGGCCTCCTGGCCTGGGGCTCTCACCTGGACCTCCCGACAGGTCATTGGATGGAACTCTCTCCCTGCCCTCTGGGGCCTGCATCCCAGGACAAGAGCCCAAATAGCCTACAATTCCTTGAGTACTGGTCTGAGCCACTCTGTCTAAGTAGCTGTGACATAATTTATCTATCTGTCTGTCTGCCTATTATGTATATATTAAGATTGTGTATTTAAAAGAAGGCATTTTTCTTGTTTCTTCTTAGAGACAAATAATGCTGCTTGTCAGTGAAGGATGACATCATGCTTTGTAGAGCTCCCTGGAAGCATCCCCATTAAAATATTAGAGTCAGGATTAAGCCAGTGTGTCCTATAAACATCGATATGTAACATAGCCTTCATGTAAGAGCCAACAAAATCTGAGAAAGATATATGAATTACAAAAATTGGAAAGGGGAATATAAATGGTCACTTTTTTACAAATGATGAGATTGTTTATGTAGAAAGCCTAAGAATTATCAACTGAAAAGCTTGCAAGTGACAATTCAATTATTTATAATCAACATGCAGGCTGTATACATATTTACATATAGATAAAAAACAATCACAAAATATAATGGATATGGCCTGTTCTAAAGTAGCAAATAGGAAAGTATCTTTAAATTGAAGTAAAATGTCAAGAATATATATGAATATATATGAATATATATGAATATATATGAATATATGTTCTGTGTATATACATATATGTGTTTTATATATATAACACATATATGTATGCACACACATATACCTATATATAAATTATCCGTAGAAGGACATATTTAAAAAACCTCCTTCTAGGAGTGTGAACTGAATAGCTTAGGGTATAGGAGGGAACTTACTTTTCATTTTATACTACTCTACAATTTTGAGTTTTGTACCATATGCATGTATCACCTTTCTAAATTGCTTAACTAAAATATATTTAAAATAATAACTTATTTGGGCGCCTGGGTGGCTCAGTGGGTTAAGCCGCTGCCTTCGGCTCAGGTCATGATCTCAGGGTCCTGGGATCGAGTCCCGCATCGGGCTCTCTGCTCAGCAGGGAGCCTGTTTCCTCCTCTCTCTCTCTGCCTGCCTCTCTACCTACTTGTGATCTCTCTCTGTCAAATAAATAAATAAAATCTTTAAAAAATAAAATAAAATAAAATAAAATAAAATAAAATAATAACTTATTTGATTAATAATGCCTGTGTTTATAGTATCCTGAATTAAAATTTCCTTCCAGGAGCTACAATAAGCTTAATCTACAATGACTCAAACTACACACAATGGAATGAGAACCACATATAATTTAAGTGGAGTTAATGTAAGCAAAATTATATGGAATAAACATAAATGATATTTATTGTATTTCTAATGTAAACATAAATTTCCTTCCTGGTAAAAATTATGGGAACCTTTTAGTAAAAAACATTTGGGAATCGTCTTTCCTACGCTGGGTTATTTCAGCTTCCATTGTCCAAAGTGTCATCTGCTGTCTGTTCCAACCAGAAGTTGTTTCATGCTAATTCAATTCTTATTTAATCACGGCCCTTATTCATACATTTAAAACAGTATTCAATGTCTTTGAATATCTACAATATCTACAATATCTACCAAAGTTATTCATAGTATACTCATACCTATACACATTATACATTTGCCTTCCAGAATATTCTTTGAATTCCAGTCTCCATCTCCCATGCTCTCTATTGAAAACTAGTCAACCCTAATTTCTTGAGAGATGATTCACTGCTTCTCCATCCTCCCCTGCAAGCTATGGGAATAAAAGATGATCCACGCTTTTTAGAGGGAAGAGCCCTTTTCTGATGGGGGTATGAGCTGAAAAGGAATAACCTGCCACTCACTTCCTGTTGTAATACCATTAAACTTTTATCAGGACTGTAAACACGTTAGCAGATTTATTCTTGATTCTTTCCATGTGTAATATGGTATTTGCCACAGAAATATTTTACCATTTTTCTTATTGTTTTCAAGTTTATCATTTTATGCAATGTCTTCTTTAAACACACTTTGAGGTGGTGTTGATCTCACCATTTTATCAGAAGACCAACGCTTTGAACAGTTTCCTGTAAAAAACCCAGTGGTTGGTAACATAATTTGTCTATCTATTCTAAGTCATTTTCCTCATTAAGAGAGGAAGTTGACACTAAGCATCTCCAAAAATGCTAGTAAATAATAGAGTAGAATGGTTAAGAATGTAGACTATGTTATCAGATAGTCTTAGGTTTAGGGCATGACTTTGCTATTGATTAGTTATATAACCTTGGAAAATTATCAAGTGCTATAATTCTCAGTGTCCTCCTAAATTCTTTGGAGATCAAAATAACACTTAGTCATAACATAGGGTCCTTTATCTGTTCATTCAACTAACACTTATGGGGGGGGGGCTCAACAATGTAATCAGCTGTATGATTATTATGGTAACTAAAGCAGAAAGACTATCTTCTCTCAAGGTGTTTAAAGTCTAGTTGAGGAGACAGAGGTCCATCAAATGGTAACACTGAAATGTGAAATTAACACCCTTACAGTGACACTGAGTAGAATTCTGGGACTAGCATGTCAAAGGCACACCATCTCTGTCTGGGTCTTCATGCATATTGTTTCTGCTTTCTGGAATGCTCCTTCCTCAAAAACCCACAAGATTACCATCCCCTTCTCCATTCCTATTGTTCTTCAACTGTCATGTCCTTCAGAATCTTTCCCTGACCTCGTTGGTTAAAGAAGCTCCCCCACTCATTTCTCTCATCTCCTAATCAGATTAAGTTTCCTTCATAGTATTTAGTCCGCCTGACATATTGAATGTTTGCTTATTGTGTATGATCTGTCTCCTACCTTTAGAACTTAAGTTTCCCGAAAGCCAGAGTTTTGTACATTTTGTTCCCTGCTGTATCGCCAACACTGAGAGGAGTGTTTGGCACAAGGTGAGCACAAAAGAAATATATGCATATAACTAAATTAATAAATAAGTTAATTAATCAACAAGAGGAAGATTTGGAGTTAGTGTAGGCTTCCCTGAGGAAGTGATGTTTGGCAAAGGCAGAAGAATAAATAGAAGTTAATTATGCAAAGCTGTGTTGGATGAACATTCCAGATGGAAGACAGCAGGTACCAAGGCTTAGAAAATAAGAATGTGTATGTTAGGTCACAGGTCCAGAGCAAGGCTAGTGTAGCTGGAACAAAGACAGTGAAGGGGCCTATAGGAAAAAATGAGGGAGGGAGGAGCAAGCTCTCCTGGATCTTGAAGGTCATGTTAGAGGATTTTGTTTTCATACCAATAACAAGGAGATTGAAAGGTTTGAAAGGGGGAAGAGATGGTGACAGGCAAAAATGTGATTTTTTTTTTCTTTTTTTTAATAGGAAACTCTCACTGAGATTGGAGGTGTGGTAGGCAGGATGATAACCCTCTCAAAATGTCCAGGTCTTAATCCCAGAACCTGTAAATATCAGGTGATGGGAAAGGAGTCCACAAGCAGAGGAACACCTGTGCCCTCTAGAATCAGTTAAGCAAGTCTCACCTACAGCCTCCAGAAAGGAAGGCATCTCTGCCAACACCTTGATTTTAACCCAGTGAGATACATTTTGGATCTCTGTCCTTGAGCACCGTATGATAATAAAGGTGTATTATTTTAAGCCAGTAGTTTATGATTTTTTGTTTGTTTGTTTTACAAGAGCAACAGGGAACTAAGAGGAGATTGGAAGAGTAATTGTTTTAAGAATCGTGTGAAATTATACATGTAAAACAGTGGGTGAAGTGCCTGCTCCTACTAAATGTTCATTTCATGTGAACTTCTGTGATTGTGTTTGCTGTTGTTATTTTTAAGGTTGTCGATATCCCTAAGAAATACCTATCTGTTGAATACAAGGGGCTATCCCCAGTGTATCCTTTCCTATACTGAAAATGGTAATCAAGCAATATCTTAATCTTTATGGATTCTCATCCAAGAACCTATTGGACCCTTACTGACTTTAAGGACCATGACCCTTTCCACCTTTTACAAGTTGTAGATTCAGATGAGCAGTGCAGAACAATAAACTGTTTAAGAGTCATTTTGCATCCCCGTTCCTGATGCTAATATGATATTTACACCATTAGGCCCTGCTGCTGACATGCAGGAGGCTCTGAGGGAGGGGGACAGGCTTCTCTGTACTCACACATTGTAAAAATTCATAATGATGATGGCTTTTATATGACCTCATTACAAAGAGACCCAAATTAAAAACAAATGGTGTTCACTCAAATGTATAACAATGTAGCACTAGTCAGTGGACAGACAACTGTCACAGGGTGTAACAGGAAATTACAGATCCAAGTATTAGAACATTAAAATACTGAATTAATAGACAAACAACTGCACTTTCTCTTTACTCCAGGGATTATAAGCATCAACTGCAAAGATAATTAGACACATGTGATGGTAAATTATTGCTTTCTTAGTTTCTCTGAAGCCCTTCAACTGCCCAGTCTGTTAGGATATGCCGTATACTTGCCATTCATTCTTTCTTTTTGATGACACTGGCTTACATCTCTATTCATTATTTAATAGGTCCTAGTGCAAAATGTGATAGAATGAAGAGCAATTTGTAGCTTTTGACAAAGGAACCTGCATTAATTGCTTAGGAAACCAAGCCTTAATTAGAAAATTGTAATGAATCTGAAGAAGAAGAAGAAAAAAAAATATTTCAGGACATTCTACTTGTGTTTTTCACCCCCCAAGAAATGGGAAGAACTAATCTTGTTCTCAGATGCAGAAGTCTCCTTTCTTAGGGGTCTAACTGTACTAGATGCTATCTGTTTAAAAAGTCCCAATGAGGTCTCAAAGATGACTTTGAAAACCACTCAGTACAGAAGCAATTCTGATGTGATTTCAAAGCTAGAGAGATACATTATCATGGAAACAGGATCTTGGCTGATTTGAATTTCATCTGTTCCTGCTGCTTATCCCTTCCTTGTGAAGTGATAATGCCCCTTTATGACTTTCCTCTTTTTCTGCTTTACCAAAATGTATTGTCAGAAATAAAATATGGTGATTCTAGCTAGAAGTAACAAGGACAGATGAAATTCTAAACTACAAAGATTCCATATTCCTAAATGAGAAGAGCTTTCTTTATTCCAGTTTTAAATTTTATCTTTGGCTATCATGAATGAAAGCTAATGAAACCAAAGTTTGTGGTGCAATGCAGAAATTCTTTGTCATTTGATCTGGTGATCAGTGAAGTTTTTAAGAGAGTGATAGATAAATTCTATTTGTGCTTAGATACAAAAACCATATTATTAACAAAATCCTTTTGGAAAATCTTTGTGTGGAGCGTCAAAAGTTTAGAAATAAGAGAAGTAAAGCCAATCAGTCACCTAAGCAGTAATTAGTAAAAGTTTATTGTACATACAGTAAAGAGACAGTTTGCAAATCAGGAGTATTCAAACCAAAACAGAGAATGAGGCCCAGGGGTATATTGTTATAAAGCAGTTAATAAAGTAAGAAAGCAGTGATGGTTTGTTCTTCACAGAAGGTGGTTATAATATTAGAGTTTTTTTAAATGCTAGGGAATTGGTCAGTGGTTACTTCATATCAACCTTGGGAAACACTTCAATTTTTGCTTATGATTTTCAGAGGCATAAGCAAGAAAGAACACAGGTCAAGTTAGCCTTGCAAAATAAGCTAAATTAAACTTTGTTTATGTGACTAAACTTGTTTTGTCTGCTCAGACAATTTTCAAGGCTAGTCTCTATTTGTGATGTTAATAGGGAACAAACTTAAATTTTTAAAAAATTATTTTTATTAAAATATAATGTATTATTTGCTTCTGGGGTCTAGGTCTGTGGATCATCAGGCTTACACATTTCACAGCACTCACCATAGCACATACTCTCTCCAGTGTCTATAACCTAACCACCCTATCCCTACCCCCAACCCCCAGCAACCCTCAGCTTGATCCCATCTTGCTTTTAAATTTTGATTTTTATGAGTATCATACTGTATTGCGAAGGGGTGCCTGGGTGGCTCAGTCAGTTCAGCATCTGACTTGGTTTCAGCTCAAGTTGTGATCTCAAGTTTCTGGGATTGAAGCCAGCATCAGGCTCCATACTCAATGAGGAGTCTGCTTGATATCCTCTCTCCCTCTCCATCTACCCCTTCTGCTGATGCTCTCACTCTTTTTAAATATATATATATATGTATATATATATATATATATATATATATCAAAGTTTACAAGGCAGTATTTGTTTTGTGCAAAATATAAAGTCAAAGGGATGTCTGGGTGGCTCAGCTGATTAAGCATCTTCCTTCAGCTCAGGTCATTATCCCAGCGTCCTGGGATTAAATCCCACGTCAGGCTCCTTGCTTAGCAGGAGCCTGCTTCTCCCACTGCCTGCTTCTCACTCAACCTGCCACTCCCTCTGCTTGTGCATTTTCTGTCTCTCTGACAAATAAATTAAAAAATAAAAAACATATAAGATTATAGATTAATGAATAGCTCTATAAGACAATGATTGCTGTCTTTGCATTGACAGAAAAGTTAGAGAGGGATAACTATGTCTACTCTACCATTTTAAATAGTTTGCACACAAAGAGCATTGAAAGTTAGGGCTTGGTTCCAGTTGGATTTATGCTAGGGTCATGCATTTTAATGTCATTGAACCATATTAAATACTGCTATTCAGGCACCAGTAATATTTCTAGGATAATGCTGTGGAATCTAGAAGATCTCAAGTCTTGGTGTGTTTAAAAAGAAAAGGAAATGAAAGAAAGAAAACAAAACAAAACAAAAGAAAAAGAAAAGAAAAACTGGAGTAGTAACGTGTATTGAAGGGATGGGGAATGATCGTATATTACTACAAATTCATTCAACTGGGCTGACAAAAGATTGATGGTATTGTTTGAGCACACCAACTATTCAGCATTCCAAATGTGTTTTTATAAAATCTTGGCTCTTCTCCCTTCTACTAATTGCTTAGGATTCAGTTGGATTGTTTTATTACACTTAAGATTGTATGGACAACCTATCAGAGCTCTTGGCTCTGACTTTATTTTATCAGCTAGAAAGGTCAGCAGTAAATTGCATTTACATGGCTGTTGAATAAGAGTCAAAAGATTAGTGATAGTGGGTGCTGGTGGTGATGGCCTTAAGAAAAATGTCAGCTGATATCCACTTATCACCTAGGGAGGCATTCATTCCTTCCTTGGGAAGACAAATTTATCTTAATTTTTAAAAGATTTTTGGGTGAGAAGACTTATTAATCGTCTCATAATTGTCCATGATTCTGTGTCTTCAAATTATATATCCCTTGCCTCTATTAGGAACTGGAAGTGTTTCTTGAACCATTTCCCTTAACCTTTCTAAGCTGAGCTTTGGCTACTGAGTGGTTGATCTTTATTGTCCATTTTGGGATGTCCTTGGAGATGATCAAATTGGCTTTACGATGTTTTGTGGTGGGGCACCCAGTGGCTCAGTGGGTTAAAGCCTCTGCTTTCAGCTCAGGTCATGATCTCAGGATCCTAGGATCAAGCCCCGCATTAGGCTTTCTGCTCAGCAGGGAGCCTGCTTCCTCCTCTCTCTCTCTGCCTGCCTCTTTGCCTACATGTGATCTGTCAAATAAATAAATAAAATCTTAAAAAAAAAAAAAAGATGTTTTGTGGCTTGTGGAAGAAAGATATTTCCTAATTTCAAGAATATTTTGGCTCCCTAGCTTTTTCTCCTATTTAGTCATATAACATAAATCTCTTACAGAGTGACATTGGGGGTGGGGGGTGATGAGTAAGTATTTAATCTCTCTAACTGAAATGCCCATTGGAGTAGCGGGCAATTTTTAACAGTTTCTGTTAAATCTCTTTTACAGAAGAATACCAACCCTGTAGCTGATAGTAAGGCATATTTCTTTCCTTGAAGATGGATGTGTATTTTTGCTGATTCTTTTGTGGATCAGGATGGGAGTGGGGGGTGGGGGGAGTGGCAGGGAGAAAGAAAAGAAAGAAAAAAAAAAAAAAGCTTTGACCTCTTAGTCTCTGCAAACAATTTGAAGAATATCTGGGAGTTATATTCTAGGGATGAAGTTAGTTCAATGTCTTTTAGCATTCTATCATTTCTTGTCACTATCAAATGTCATAGATTTTTTTTTCCTCACAAAGCATTTAAGAATGATAGAATTCCTAATCCTTCAGACTCTAAAATAGAATCAGAAATTTCTTTAATTTGCACATCTCCTCATATTTTTAAGGATTATCATATTTGATGGATACTGTAACTATTTCTCTAATTTTCTTTCCATTGGTAGTGCATTCTTATAAAGGATTCAGTTTCCCTATAATTGCAATAAATCAATTCTAATAATATTTTCAGGAATACCATGATGTAGAATGTATGGGCCTCTTTTTACTACCAAAAGTGATAGTAATACCTGTTTCCCAAGTAGAAACCTTTCTCCAAAATCACCTGTGGTGACTCATTTCCCTTAAAATTTGTTGAGGTACCCTAATGTAATTCTTGAATCTTTTTTTCTAGTAAACTCCAAGAAGATTGAAGCTTATCAACTGCTGAATAAGTTTGGATACATTTTAGGGGCTTGGGGGTCACTATATGAATGGGGAGTAGGTACTTGAAATAGGTAAGTCTTAATTTCTCAATGATGAGTTATCTACAAGATCAGATCTATCTTAAAGAAATAGAATACCACTAGGTCATTGGATAAGGGTAAGGTCCCAGTGTTAGAATGGAGATTAATAAAATACAGCATAAAATTTTGGGCTTTATACTCTGTGTCTGAGATATAGGAGTTGTATCTTTAGCTATTTGCTTCATGAGTGAGAACAGACAACATTTGATTCAGGGAACTCATAATTAACAAGCCAAGCTCAGATATCTCTTTGAGTAGATGTGCAGGCCGAGCGGGTTCAATCAGTTCTATACTGATTAAAAAAGTTCAAAATAAACTTTGATAGTAAATAGGATGGAGTTAATAGTATTTTATACAGTTTTGCACATGATATAGTTGTTATAAATCAGATGTTTCATAATAACATAATCTGTACCCATAACTGGTTTTAGAGCCAAACAGACCCAGGTTCAAATCTTCATGCTAATACTTAGTAGTCTTGGGCAAGGGAGATAATCCTTTCAGAATTCCTACCTTTAAAATGGGAAATAGTGTTTATAGCTCATTGTCGTTGATGAGAGGATTCAAGGGAATGAGAATGCTCAACAAATGGTTCAAATAATTCATAAACAGTGGTAATAGAGCCAGATAAAGTGGTAGGTATTTTGCATAACTTCATTTAATATTTAATAAAACAAGTCTGAAAAGGTGTTTTTCAGGGGTCTTTAGGTGCCTTAAATGCCCATTTTTAATTTTCTTATAGTGAGCTTCAAAAACATCAAGTAACCTGCTAGTATTTGAAACCCAGAAACCCGTGTGGTAAAAGTGCTGGTGATGGTAAAGATGGTGGTAGTGACCATGATGGTGGAGGTGACAGTGGGGACTCAGACTGTGGACAGGACAGAAGTCAGAGCAAATCCTGTGTTATGTGTGATCTCCTTTTCCTAGCATGCCTTCTGTGACTGTATAATCCTCCCCAGATCCCAGTTTCAGCACATGGAGGGGGCAAATTCAATTATGGCTGGTTGAACTTGCACTTTGGTGTCACTTTAACTCAGGGGAGACCAAAACTGAATTAGCAAAGCAAATAGCAGAAAATGAACTAGAGAGACCATCATTCAGAAAGAAAGCCAGAACTTAAACCATTGCAATATTTGACAGAAGCTTGCATTTCAGAGACAAGTATTTACTCTCCAGGAGGATTTTCACCAATTATTTTAACCTTCTTGAGTAAGCTACAATGTGAGATAACTAACAGATCATTTCTTTTCTACCAGCAAAGTGTGAGGGCCATACTTTTTTTTTTTTTTTTATGGTTGCCTAGGCTTTTTTGTATTTTTTTTTTTTGGTGGTCTTTTTTTAAAATTTTTTATAAACATATAATGTATTTTTTATCCCCAGGGGTACAGGTCTGTGAATCGCCAGGTTTACACACTTCACAGCACTCACCATAGCACATACCCTCCCCAAAGTCCATAACGCCACCTCTATCTCCCAAACCCCCTTCCCCCAGCAACTCTCAGTTTGTTTTGTGAGATTAAGAGTCACTTATGGTTTGTCTCCCTCCCAATCCCATCTTGTTTCATTCATTCTTCTCCTACCCCCTTAACCCCCCATGTTGCATCTCCACTTCTTCATATCAGGGAGACCATATGATAGTTGTCTTTCTCTGATTGACTTATTTCGCTAAGCATGATACCTTCTAGTTCCATCCACATCATTGCAAATGGCAATATTTCATTTCTTTTGATGGCTGCATAGTATTCCATTTTGTATATATACCACCTCTTCTTTATCCATTCATCTGTTGATGGACATCAAGATTCTTTCCATAGTTTGGCTATTGTAGACATTGCTGCTATAAACATTCGGGTGCACATGCCCCTTTGGATCACTACATTTGTATCTTTAGGGTAAATATCCAGTAGGGCAATTGCTGGGTCAAAGGGTAGCTCTATTTTCAATTTTTTGAGGAACCTCCAAGCTGTTTTCCAGAGTGGTTGCATCAGCTTTCATTCCCACCAACAGTGTAGGAGGGTTCTCCTTTCTCCAAATCCTCACCAGCATCTGTCATTTCCTGACTTGTTAATTTTAGCCATTCTGACTGGTGTGAGGTGGTATCTCATTGTGGTTTTGATTTGTATTTCCCTGATGCCGAGTGATGTGGAGCATTTTTTCATGTGTCTGTTGGCTATCTGGATGTCTTCTTTGCAGAAATGTCTGTTCGTGTCTTCTGCCCATTTCTTGATTGGATTATTTGTTCTTTGGGTGTTGAGTTTGCTAAGTTCTTTTTAGATTTTGGACACTAGCCCTTTATTGGATATGTTGTTTGCAAATATCTTCTCCCATTCTGTCAGTTATCTTTTGGTTTTGTTAACTGTTTCCTTTGCTGTGCAAAAGCTTTTGATCTTGATGAAATCCCAATAGTTCATTTTTGTCCTTGCTTCCCTTGCCTTTGGTGATGTTCCTAGGAAGATTTTGCTGTGGTTGAGGTTGAAGAGGTTGCTGCCTGTGTTCTTCTCAAGGATTTTGATGGATTCCTTTTGCACATTGAGGTCCTTTATCCATTTTGAGTCTATTTTCGTGTGTGGTGTAAGGAAATGGTCCAATTTCATTTTTCTGCACGTGGCTGTCCAATTTTCCCAACACCATTTATTGAAGAGGCTGTCTTTTTTCCATTGGACATTCTTTCCTGCTTTGTCAAAGATTAGTTGACCATAGAACTGAGGGTCTATTTCTGGGCTCTCTATTTAGTTCCATTGATCTATTTGTCTCTTTTTGTATTTAGTATTTTTGACCCTAAGTGACCTTTACTCAAACTTTAACTGTAAGAATATGTAGAATATATTATGGAATTAAAGAATAAACCCAATTATAAGAAATTATTTTGAAAATAAGCATTCCATTTTTGTATTGTATTTTATTATTTTGCTTCCCATAGAAAAAGGGTAATCCTAGCATAGAAGATTGATTGCTTGATTTTTTAGAAGAACTTTTTCATAAAGTTCAATGCAAACAACTTGCAAGGTTTAGTGTTGAGTTGTAGTTGTCAGAAGAGGATACACTCAAGGAGTAACTAACTTCTTTTCATCCAACTGAAAAAAAAAAAAAAAAGAAAGAAAGAAAGAAGAAAGGCTCTTTACTCTGGTTTATGGTGGTCCATTAATGAGATGTTACTTTCTTCCCCAGCACTATGGTTCCTCTTCACACACTTTGATTTTAGCTTCCAAAGCTGTCCTGTCACTAGCACATTATAGTGGAAGAGATTTTGTTTTTTGTGTGTTTTTAGTTTTGACCAGTGTGTTTTCCTACGTAAAGTAGATGAAAGAGACATTTAGAAGGCAAAGGAATAAAGAAAAACATGATGTGGTAAGTGAAAAATAAACATGATATTAATCAGAAAAGTATTATATTCATTTAAGGTAGAGGTTATGACAAATGTGAATGAAGCCATTTAGTCTGAAGTCAACTTTCAATTGTCTAGAGGAATTGCAAATCTTTATAATGATTGACAGCCTAAATCGATTAATTTCATCTTTCAAATATTATTCAAAGTCTGAAATCAAATAACAAAATCTGTGTAAGTCTGCTGTGTTACACAAAGGAAACAGTGGACTAGACATGAGGATTCTTGGGTCCTTTTGTACTATTTATTTTTGTTAATTTTCTAGGTGAATTTATTCATCATGTATTTTCTCTAGGTTTGTTTATTTATCTAAGAAGTGATGAGAATTGGTCTATATGCTTTTCACAGTCTTTTCCATTTCAAGATTCATCTAAATCTATATTTCTCTGGAAATACATTCATCATTTCTTTATTCCTCAAGAATATATTTTGATACCATTTTGTGCATAATATATGGGATTCTACAGTAGCTAAGTAACCGAAGAGAATGTGGTGGAAGGGAGAGTCCTTAGGTTCTCGACGTTACAGTTTGCAACTGTAATTGAACAACAGTTTGCAAAATACTCTAAATTAAATTACTACTAGAGGAGCACCTGGGTGGCTCAGTAGGTTAAGCCTCTGCCTTTGGTTTGGATCATGATCTCAGGGTTCTGGGATCGAGCCCCGCATCGGGCTCTCTGCTCAGCAGGGAGCCTGCTTCCCCCTCCACCTCTGCCTGCCTCTCTGCCTAATTGTGATTTCTGTCTGTCAAATAAATAAATAAAATCCTTTAAAAAAATAAATTTCTGCTAGAGTAGAAAATAGACTAAAGTAATTTCTAGCATCTCTCTGTCCTTGCAGTTTCTCTTTTTTCTTAATTTTACAGTGAAGTCCACAGATAACTGTAGGATCATTATTAAATTACCCATAGAGTAGGCATCTTGTAATATATCATTGTGCTTCTTTATCCATGTATGTCTTGGATTGATCACCATAATCCCCTTCTAAAGTATTCCCATTATCCTTTGATTCATTTACAAGATAAACATTGTACCAGATGCTGAGTACATATTGTTGGAGGGGAAAAAGACCTTGAATTTGCTTATAGTTTGGCTGGGAAGACAGGGCATAACAGAAAACAATAAATTAGTTTACATTACAAATTTAGATCTTTGTATATGTAAATGGAGTGCTATAATTATATAAAGGCTAGAAATGAACTATTAGATAGAAACTTCATTAGTGCTCTTGAAACTGAGATTTAAAGGATGAGATGAAGTCCGCCACGGAAGAGTAAAGGGGAGGATAGAAGAATTCAAAACCAGTAATTACAGCAGGTGGTACGGATGGGAAGGGTAGCATAAGGGGAGTTTAGAGTAGCAGTGAGATGATAGTTGACAGGATTTTGGAGACTATAGTTGGGTTTTTTTTGTTTGTTTTGTTTTTGTTTTTGTTTGCTTGTTTGTTTTTTAGCACAAGGGAAGTTCTTGAAAGACAGTAAGTAGAGAAATGATATGATCTTACACTTTTAGAAGATAGCAAAGAGCAAATCTGTAGTGTGGTGCTTGGACCAACCTTCCAGTTTGCTATATAACTTTGCCCATTTTACTGATAAAGAAACCAGAGTTCAAAGGAATTGAATCATCCAGAGTCTCCAAAATTGGAAAGTGGAGGAGCCAGGAAATTAACAGTTCAGTTTGATATAGAAGCCAGGGCCTTTTCTACCATGGCTCTCTGTAATGTACCAGTTGCATCGTAGGGTGAATTTATTATACAATGGTCAAGAACATGGATTCAACTACTGATAAAGGATAAAAAGTGGAGATCTAATCATACAGAGATCAGATGGTCAGGAAGAACCTCAGAGATGTTGAGTTTTGAAGAATGCAGGAGGTAACACAATGGCTTTGCAGAGAGGAGGGGCTATGATATTTCAGAGAGAACATCATCAGGCCTTAAGCATTGACCAGAAAAGACAAGTAGTGGGAGGAAAAGGGTTCAGGCTTTTGAGTACAGGCTTTGTGGAATGATCATTCTGGCCTCTCATACTACATCAGGCAAGTCTTGAAATGGAAACACAGAGTTTGGGTAATATCGGGAATCTTAACCTGATGTGTTGATTAGTAGTCCAGAATAGGAGTCAGAAATGGTCTGGACTGAGATTCTTTTTGTTTTTTTGTTTGTTTAACAGAGAAGTTGGAAAGAATAAAAATATATCACATCTGTGTTATTCCTGTCTTGACACCAGAAGGCCAGCTACTCAGCTTCTTCTGAATCTTCCTTAGTCCTTAATACTTCCATTTGGCCCTAATGAATCTATAAAATATTTACCCTGATTTAGATATTAAAACAAATGTCAGTTTGTGTTAAGGTACATTAAACTTAGTCAAAACTATGTCGAGAATAATTAGAATCAATTGAATATGCATTTAAAACTATTTTTTTTAAATTTCAGAAGTAATATGTGTATATGATTACCAAATAATACAAAGGCACACCATAAACAAAATGTCGAACTCAGAATTCTTCCCTGCCCACACTCACATATATACATGTATGCACTCCCTAGAAGAGCTACTGTTAGCAATGCTTAAATATATTTGCCTGTGAATTTTCTGTAGGTGTAAAAACTTGTATAGAAACACACACACACTAGTTTAACCAGGGTTTCCTCATCTCTTCTACCATTCTCCTTTGACAAGTCAATTTGAGTAATGATGTGTTTCAAGCTTCCTTAAGTCCTTGCATGGACCTCTTTTGTTGCTTACAGCAAGCAACCTCCTCAGCCACCATGGCTGCTCATTTGCATAACCATGATCCTTGTGTGGCCTCAATGGCAGGACGGAGGAAAAGAGAGGAAATGAAGCTGCCCCAGCGCCCTGCCCTCTTTCCCTAGTCTGAATCCCCTGGTTTATATAACTTCTATGATTCATTTGGCCCCTTCGGCATAGATAATACCACCTTCTCTTGAAATCTCAACCAAGTGAATAATTTCTAACCCATTTCTGAATCATACCCTAAAGATCTCTACGGAAAACAGCAACATATGGCTTCTTCCCTGAATGTGACTATAGGGAGAAATGAATTCCCTTTATAGAGGGTCAAATCCCTCTCTTGCTGTAATTAATAGTATCATCTCTTATAGCCAAGTGTCCCTTTCCAGCAGCAGGAACAGCCGATTTAAATTCTTTTAATTTGAACGGGAACGAATCTCCGCTTGCATCCCTTGAGATACCACCCATGAAAATATGATTATACTCCTCTACTCATGAATAGCACCTATCTATCATACTATAAATCACAGAGATTTTATTTTATGAATTAAACATAAGGCCTCTTCTTCATGATTGAGCTATTCCTTTGGGGCTAAAAATGGGGAGATTCTAATTCTGTGCTATTCTGAGATCTCTATCAAAACAATGTAAAATTACCACTTCCTCTGCCCTAAACAAAGGTCATAAGCAAATTTCAGCTACCCAAAACGTGAAATAAAGTGATCCTTGGTTTCCCAGTGTCATGCCCTCTCACCCTGCCCGAACACCTTGGTTTATATAATTTCCATGACTCACTTGGCCCTTTAGGCTTTCTCTTATACTGCTATCCTCTTTTTTGGAACTTATCTTTCTTAAGCAACCTGAAGGCAAAAATCAATTCTATTAATTTTTCAACGGTTTTTTTTTTTCCCCCAGAAGATAATGACTCTACAGTAGAAATCAAATCAGAGCTGTCTTAGTTTTGTCATCTTTGATTGCCTTGATAGCTTTGGCAAACATATGTATCAATAGACCTTTCTGATAGTTTGAACTTGGTCTCCTAAGCAAGAAATAAAGGAAGCTGATCTGAGTGTGAAAAGACCAAAGGGAGGTTAGCTGTGTGAGACTGTGGTATAATGAGAGTCTGGATTTCATTACTCTGATGAGTGGTATTTCATGAGATTAGGTGAGAAGACAGCCTCACAACTAAAGAGGGAAGGAGATTAAGGTAGGAAAAGAGGGGACAGGAAAAGTGAGTTTTGTGAGAACAGTTCCCAATCTGAGCATCAAAGCAGAGGGATAGGCAGGGCTGAAATGAAAGAAGGGATTCTCCAAGAGCAAACCACCCACTTCCTAATATTGCCAGAGAACTCTAGAAATAAATCAGATTAAAACATTGTTAATGGGGTTGCCTGGATGGCTCAGTCCATTAGGTGTCTGCCTTCAGTTCAGGTCATGATCCCAGGGTCCTGGGATCGAGGCCCCCCCCCCCCCCTAATCAGGCTGCTTGCTCAACGGGAAGCCTGCTTCTCCCTCTGCCTGCTGCTCCCCCTGCTTGTTCTCTCTCTCTTTTTCTGTTAAATAAATAAACAAAATCTTAAAAAAAAAATGTTGTTGGTGATGGTGGTAGTGTTTCTCTGATTAAAGGAAGGGAGATAGATAGTTTTTAAAAAGAAATTTTGCTTCCCATTTCAGTCTAAATATGTTCTCACTAGCCAGTTTGAAAGAGATTGCCTTCATTGTTACAGGAATGATTGTAACGGCCACAGAGAATCCACAAAGCCCTACCACTGACACCAACAATTGTAGTTTAAAGGGTGATTATGATTCCCACATGACTATGAACAAATATAATTTCTTACTGCAAATGTTCCTTCATAATTCTCTGTTGGAGGATGGGGAGCAATATAGGAGCATGGCAGTTTGCATGGACAAACATAATTTCACTCACAGTAATTACTGCAGTCAGTCTTGCTATATTCTCAGTAGTAGAATTGTCACCACCCAAAAGAAGCTTTTGCTTTCTTTTCCTCGGTTATGTTCAGAACAGATGGACTCGAATGGCTCATTCTGTGCCTCTTTGGAATATTACAGACCTCACATTAATATAGTTAGGTATGACTCCAAGATCTAACAAGAGCGGAAGTTTACATGAGAAAGGAATGGTTTTAGTGTGGTCACTTTTCTAACTTTAATCACCTTCTTAGTTGGCTTTAACTAAACCTTGGATTGTCTGGTACTGAACAATTGACCTTTATCTTCTTCCTTGAGAAGACTAGAATTAAAAATATTTATGGTTTGTAGTAATGTATTCACTTCTATAGCAAAATGTTGCCAATTGGTATTTTTCTCCTCTTTTTCAAAAGATGATTACATGTTCACAATTTACAAGGTATTGTACACATTGCAGCAGGAAATTGTAAGCCTTTATCTTTTGACAGCAAGAAGGAATTACTGCCCCCCCTTTTTTAAAATAGCCTCCCTATTTTGTCCAAATAAATGATTCATGCTGGAGACTTCATGATGTCTTTTGTTGGTTTCTGTGAATTTCAACACAGGCAGTCAAAGGGAAAAGAAGTAACGCATTTCTGAAAATTTCAGAAAATTATAGGTTTTATATGGGAAGGAGGATGCATTCAAATATCTTTAGTCCTGGTTTCTTCTTCTTCCTCTGCTTTATTAATGCAAAGCTTAGAGCAAGGGAAAGAAAATAAATTAGAGGGTAGGAAATGATATTTTCTTTCTTTCTCCAGTGACTGCTCAATGCCCAGTCACTTTCCTTAGCCTCATATGAATAAAAGAAAGTAAGGGATGGTTGCAGTCATGTTGACGAGCACCTAACACCAGCACCAAAAAAATCCTTACTTAAAAATAAACAGTGTGTCTTTCCTAATGTGACTTCTTCCAGAAGTTTCTGGAAGAAATATGCAATATGCAATAACATTTATGTTTGGTGCTATGTTACCTGTGGGTTACTAAGAGTCTTTCATCACTTGGATATACATAAACTAGGAAGCGATTTAAATGTTTTTTAATCTCAAAAATAGCCATGCCATTGCTTATAGCAAGTCCCTTTGGAGACCCAGCTAGTGGACAACTAAGCAGTGGTTAAAAGTTTTCAGCACTACTACCCATGGTCAAATCTTGGCACTTTGTTTCTATCTCTTATTTGCCTCAGGTTCCAGGGTTTCTCAACCTCACTACTGTTAATTTGGGGATGGCTCATAATTTGTTGAGGAGGACTGCCTTTGTATATCTTAAGATGTTTAGCAGCTTTCCTGGCTTTTACAAGAAGATGCCTGTGACAACTAAAGACATCTCCAAACATTGCCAAATGTCCCCTTGGGAACAAAATTACTCCTGACTCAGGGCAACTGCTCTAGTCCATAACACATACAAGGGTATTTGAAATTCTTCAGAAATGACTGCACAGGAATCCACCATGTTTTCCGTGGTATCTGGAGAATGAAGAAAATTGGGAAGGAGAGATCTCTATACAGAGCATCTTTTGCCTCATCTGAAAATATGAGATGTCAAACTGTAGTACATTTCACAGATGCACAAGCAAACACTCAGACATACTCGCACACAGACTCTAGAGTGTTAAATCTCTGTCTGTTCCGTATCAGTTATAGTAAACAGAGTAGTGATTTTGACATGTATTTAAGTCACCCTTGCAGTTTCAAAAATAATGTACATATCTCCATATCTTACATAACTTGGGAGCCAGGTATTTTCATAGCAATTAGGTGCTGTATTTAGACAGAGTTTGGTTTAAAAATTCCTCTGCAAATCTAGTTGTATGTCCTGTTGGAAACTGATCTGTAAAAGTGAGTCAGTGGCAACAAAAACAGCATACCATCGTTATCATCAGATAAGATCAGATCAGATGGTTGAAAAGACAAAATGGGCAAATGTGTATGAAAGTATATAACACAGTGACTGGCATCTAATTTGCACTCAAAAAGAGTTCGCTTTCAACCATTTCAATCATGATGTATAAGTCAGTACCAAAAGAAGGTATAATTTTCCCACTCCTCAAACCTCTTCATCAAGCGTGTGTTTTCAAGACTCTTTGGTATGTAATGGAAGAGGCTTGAAACTTGGGACTTCAACAAGAGACCTAGAATTGACTTCTAGCTCTGATTCTCATTTGGTGTTAACAATCTTAAAAATTGTTAACTTCTCAGAGCCTCAGATTTCTTGAAAAAGATGGGGAGAAAAACCCCATAAATTTGAAAGTACTTATAAATTCTGATGCCTGGCAGAAGTACGTGGTTCTTTTTTATGACTGGTAAATAATCCAGAAAGACAAACAGCGGAAGGATTGGTGCCCACTGAGTGTCACGTTCCTGCTAATGCCAAGTAATTTATAAACTTGTAAACCCGTGGAAGACTACTGAGAACCGGGTGGTGCCTGTAATCAAAACATACAGACTGTGAATGAGTTTGAATCTTCCAGGGTCAGAACAAAGCTGCCAGAAGGGTCAGCCCTACAGAAACAGGGCAAAATAATGGCTCATTTTTCAGTGTGACTGGCAGTAACCTTCCAAGTTTGAGTTACTCAAGCAGATTTCTGCTTCTCTGTTGGTAGGCACAGCCAAGCAGCCAAGCATCTGAATGCTCATTCTTATTCTATTGGTCACATCCCTACATTTCTATAAACAGCCGTTCTCCACCCGCACTGGTCACGGTCTCCATGGCTCTCTGGGTCTATAGGGGAATCATTCCCTTTAGAATACAAATGCTAATGGGTTTAGCACATTCTCAGGAAGAGATGGGCAGAGGACAGATGTTTTTTTCAGTGTGGTCTTAAGGCAGTTATGAAGTGTGGTGTGGAGATTTTTAGGAATCCGTGACCTCTTGGATATAGCACATTACGGCTTTTCTTTATATGCTGACTTTAATATCTCTGCCAGGGTGGGAGCAATGTCATAAACACTGCTCCTGGCATCCGTCCAGTTTCCCTTCAGCTCATAGCAAACATCTGCTATGACCCCCTGCCCAGAGGCCCAAATGTGAAGCACAGTGCTTTTATAGGACCTGCAGTAAGAATTACTGGCATGGAAAATTGCTACCTTGATGATCAATTCCAATAAGAAAACTGATGACATAAGGTTTTCTTTTTTAAACTAATCATGGTTTTTTAGCATCAAGTAGATATAAAAGAATATTTATAATATATATAAGATTTAAAGAATAACGGTTTTATAGAAGTTCCTGTATCTACTACCCAGTGCTGTCAAGACCTTTCCTCAGTCGGTCCATATCCTTTCCCTACATAGAAAACCCTGTTCTCAATTCTGGGTTTATCATTCCCTTCTCCCCTCCCCTCCCGCCAAGGTGTTAATACATATATTTAGAGGTGATTTGAATTTTTTGCATGATTTTGCAACTTGTAAAAATAGACTTACACTACAGGTGACCCTGAACAACACAGGTTTGAACAGTGTGGATCCATGTATCATGATTTTTTTTTTGATACATACTGTATAGAACTGTAAATGTATTCTCTCTTCCTTATGATTTTCTTTTTTTTTTTTTTTAAGATTTCATTTATTTAATTGATAGACAACACAAGTAGGCAGAGAGGCAGGCAGAGAGAGAGGAGGAAGCAGGCTTCCTGTGGAGCAGAGAGCCCAATGCGGAGCTCAATCCCAGGATCCTGGGATCATGACCTCAGCCAAAGGCAGAGGCTTTAACCCACTGAGCCACTCAGGCACCCCCCCTTTGATTTTCTTTCCTTTTTTTTTTTTTTTAAGATTTTTATTTATTTATTTGACAGACAGAGATCACAAGTAGGCAGAGAGGAAGGCAGAGAGAGAGAGGAAGGGAAGCAGACTTCCTGCTGAGCAGAGAGCCTGATGTGGGAATCAATCCTAGGACCCTGAGCTCATGACCTGAGCCAAAGGCAGCGGCTTAACCCACTGAGCCACCCAGGCACCCTGATTTTCTTAATAACATTTCCTTTCTACTAGCTTACTTTATTGTAATAATACAATATATAATACATAGGACATAAAAAACATGTATTAAATGACTTAATGTTGTCGGTAATACTTCCAATCAATAGTAGGCTATTGGTAGTTAAGTTTTTGGGGAATCAAAAGTAATTTGCAGATTTTGGACTGCATAGGGAGGGGGCTCATAGCCCGACTCCTGTATTGCCCAAGGGTCAACTGTGTGGGATTTCTTCTGAGATCTCCTCCCTTAATTCACTCTAATGTGCCTTAAATACATATGTATTGCTGCAGCTTATTTTCTCTACTGTGTGTGATTCTCTTCTTGATATATTTGTGACATTTTCCACTACAGACTTTGCTTATGGACATTTTTGTCAATGGCAGCATTGCTCATGGAGGAGAGATTTCTAGATCATAGATTTAAGAGTGCACTTGCTGTGTCATATGGTAGGTTCACATTCAGTAGTTTTAGGTCATTACAATTATCTAGAAAATTTCTAGTATTATTTTCCACTTCCATCCATGAAGGCCTTGTTGTCCCTGCTCTAGCAATATACTTGCCAAGATTTGGTATCATTTGATGTTTTAAAAAATGTAGTCTGCCAATCTGATGAATTGAAATAGCATCTTATTTTGGTTATGAATTATAATTCCCTGGTTACTAATGAGTAAACACTATTTTTGTAAGATTATTGACTGTTGGGTTTCCCTTATTTGTAAAGAGCCTATTCAATATTTTTGTCCATTTTTTCTACTTGGAATTTATTTCATAGATAATTATAGAGCTCTTTACATATTTTGGAAAAATGTTTTGGATAGTAGTATATGTTCCTTGTCTCAATCCATGGCTCATATTTTCACTTTGATATTTTTTATAAATAGATCATCTTTATTTTAATACAGTTGCATTTATATCCACCATCTCCTTTATGATTTGTGCTTTGTATGTGCATGTGCGTGTTGTTAAGAAATTCTTTCCTGTCCATGGTCATCAGGGAATTCTACTATAATACTCTCTGAATATTTTGAAGTTTATCTTTCAAATATCAATCTCTGAGCCATGTGGAATTTATTTTTTTTAATAATGTAAGATAGTGACTATCATTATTTCCATTCATATGATTAATAATATCTATATAAAATTATAAATAAATAATTTTCCCAGAAATCTCTTTGGAAAATTTTAACATGTCCCAGTGAAAAATACCAGCTCAGTCATAGTAAATCAAATGTTCTTACATATGTTTATCAGTTTCTGGTTTTTATATTCCGTTCCATGGGCCAATTGTTATATTCTCCTACTGATACCACACTTTCTTGGATCTCAGCACCCCACCCCCATCAATTTTTTCTACTGGGGAGCGTTTAGTCATTTTGATCATTTGCTCTTCTACAAACACTTGAGGTTCAACTTGGCAAGTCCCATGAAAGGACACAACAGCAAAGATGATATATACCACTTGCCTTTTGCTGTGTTACTTGTTAGTAACAGACCCTAGACCATTGGTTTACAACAACTTTATTTAGCTCCCAGTTTTGTGGTTTGTCAAAGTGGTCTGAGCTTGGTTGGATGGTACTTCTGTTTAAAGCCAGCACTGGCTGCTATTAGGTAATTAAGAACAAAATAACACAGATTTTATTACCAGATGCAGGGTTAAATCTTTATATCTTTAACCCCAGAAGAAACCTCTCCAAAACATAGGGGTATAATAATAATCAACATTTATTTTCTCACATGATACCTTAATGCATGACTGAAGCCACAAGATCTATTCCCATGGTGGCTTACTTATGTGGTTTTCAAGGTGGTGCTGGCTGTCCTGTGATCTGTATCACGTGGCTTTAACATAGGGCTATGTAACTGCCCTCACAATATGGCATCTGGCTTCCCTATAGCAATTAATCCAAGAGAGAGTGAGGTAAAAGCTTGAATGTCTCTTTTTTAATGCAGTCATTTGAAGACTTTATTTATTTTAGAGAGAGAGAGAGCAAGCCTGGCGGGGGCAGGGGGAGGCAGAAAGAGAGGGAGAGAATCTCAAGCAGACCCACACTATGCATGGAGCCTAATGCGAGGCTCCGTCTCATCACCCTGACCTGACCTGAGCCACCCATGACCTGAGCCAGAACCAAGAGCTGGATGCTTAACCGACTGAGCTACCCAGACACCCCACTGAATGTCTTTTACGAAATAACCATGAAGCTCCACTCTGTCTCTTCCACAATGCTCAACTAGTTATCCAGGTCAGCCCTGTTCAATAGAAGAAGGGACTGAAAAAGTACCTGACTCCTAGGAGGTGAGAATGATGAGAACAATCTTGGAGACTATTTTCTATGGTCTTTTTTTAAAATTGTTTTTTAAAAGAAATTATAGTAAACCTACATATTATTACCAAAAAAAGTTTTTGGGTTTTAAATACAAATCTATTTAAAGATAGATTTACATCAGCGAGTAGGGGAACCAGAAAATTAGGTTTATATTTTTAAAGTCTTACTCAGACTGTGGTTTTAAAATAGTACCTATTACAGAATGACTTCTCTGTAAAAGTTCTTCACATGTTGCATATTTTAATCCTTATAACCCCCCTTTTGTAGGTATTAATATTCTCATTTTAAAGTTGAAGAAACAAATTCAGAGTGCTCATGTAACTTGTTAAAATGAATATAGCTACAAAACGGCAGAGGCGGGCTTCTCATCCTGGCATATTAAATATCTGGGATATTTATATGGGATTTCCAGATAATAACCCAGTGAATATGTAAGAGGAGTTTGTTAGCATTCCCAGATAAAAGTATTGGGACTAATTCTTTAAACATGAATCTTTGAAAGAGCTTGCTTATTTGTTCTGTCCAAATTTCAAATAAATAACAGACCTGCAAATAGGCATCCACTTATGAACAACTTTCCTTCCCCAACAATACCAGAAGGAATCTGTTTAGATCAGATACATAAAAGAAATAGCCAAAGGTTCCATTGAAAAAAACAGAACTTCAGGACACAATACCTCCCATTTGTTTTCACTAATTGTGGTCAAATATGTCAAATACAATATAAATAATTTTAGTGAATTTATGGAACAACCGGAATCTCTTTTAAGGGAGCTTTGAGATGATGCCCTAGTCTTGCTATGTTTTCCCTTCCTTCCTTATAATTTTCTTTTTATTTTCCACACTGACCCATCACTGTACTGGTAAATTCTTTAGAAGAAAGTGAGCAGCAGGTGAGATAATACCGACAAAATAAAACATTCCTCTGAATATTGTCTATTTGTGAGATTTTTTAAAAGAACACCTTGTGTGAAAATTGTTTTTCTGCTGCCTTGAAAGGTGTTTAGAAAGTCAGAGCTGGGTTCAGGGAAAAAGCAATATTTTGGGAGCTAAGTGGTACCTTAAAAGAACCATGCCTTTTATTCAAAAGTTCTTCTTTAATTGTTTCTTAGTCTTACACACACAAGTAACTTTGGCTGCAAAAACTCATGTTTAATACCTCTTTCAAAAATATTTGTAGTACCCACTTTGACTTTAATCTTTTTAAAACCTCCTACCTGTGAGATATACATACATGTTATCTATGGGATGCTAGCCAGCACATGAAAATCAAAGGGTTAAAAAGAAAAGGCATTGTTTGAACCAAAATGGAAATATAATTTATGCAAGATCATAATAATGTTAGTAACTGAGGAAATATTTATAATAGCTTGAGATACCTGGCTTTACAGAAAATGTCTGTTAAATAAAACAAGACAAATATGCAACATTTGTCTTTGATATTGTGGCAAACTTTAAGTCAGTAACTTCATCACACCTTGGAAATTCCTTTGCAATTTTAAGTGGCAACAATTTATCCTTCCCTTTAGCCCTCCTGAGTTTTTAGGTGTAGTTATTTTGTATGATTATCACATTACTCTGCAAGGAAGTTTGCGTTTTACTTTTAGGGTTTTAACTTTTATTGCAAATGTTAATGCAACATTAAAATTCAGCATTTTAGTTCCCAGGAGCAAGGAAATGCAAAGGGCAAGGTTCTGCTAATGTGATTAATTCGTTATTCTATCTTAGGTTTCTCATTAGGACATGCATTTATGTTTCCAACTTATAAATTAAAAAACATTAAGCATAGTCCTTTCTTTCATGATTTTACTCAAAGGAGAGAACATTTTCAGTTACTTATCCTTGATAAAATCTGAATTTTTTAAAAACTCTATGCCCACAAATTATTTTTTCTTTCCCACTTACACATTTCTATGGTTCTTTATTCAGGTCATGTCTATATAGTATCAACCAAACTAATCCAAAAGTAAAACGTCCAGCAAAACGTTCTCTTTTATATCCATAATATAACACATAAATGCAACTTTAATCTCTGTTTACAAAAATTCTTCGTATTCCTCATCAATGCTTACACTGCTGCTTCTATAAAATTGTCTCTCTACCATAACCCCCATAATTATTTCTAATAAAAAATTTTCAGTTTATAAAATGCTTTATAATACCAAAATTTGATTGGTAACTAGAAGATATCATAGGCTCCATTTTGGGTAGCAAAAATTTATATCATAGATTTAGCTGTTAAATCTGAGATTCAAACTTGAAATCGACTGAATCATTTTGACAACTTGGGCACATTATTTTATCTTGACTTTCTCAAGTGCAAAGCAGGAGTACTGTGAAACGTATTAAACTAGGTTGTTATGAGGCTTTAATTATACGTGTTACATGGGTGAATAAAGGCATTTCATTATTCATATACACATGTGTGTAGACATATAAAATTTTTATATTAATATTCCTTTGAACTCCTGTAACATTTAATGATTGTGTCAAATATTTGAAATTATGTAATATTTAGCAAGTGTTTTCTTTTCAGTAAAATACTTGAATTCCTAAAAAATGGATTTTATGTTAGCACATGATCATCAATATTTAGTTAGAACCTACCATGATGAAATATAATGATGGAATGACCATTTATAATGTATGCGTATTCAAACATATAGGTGTGTACTTAGAGAAATAATTAGATATGTTTTAGTTCTTAAAATGGCATAGTTCTTTTTTTGGAAAGTATATGCAATAATATTATTAAAAATAATAGCCAACATTTATTGAGTATCTTCAGTGTACCAGTCACTAAAACACTTGACATGTATTATTTTATCCTCACAACAACCCCATGATACAGGAATTATCAATATGTTTCAATTTCAGTTGAGAAAACTGAGTCCAGAGAGATGATTATTCAGTCAGAAACCATTAGGGTCTGTTTTTTGGTTCTCTTGCTCTTGTGTGCAGAATTATCTAGGCTATTAGATTAGACCAAAGCCCAACCCAGTTAGAGATGAGATTTTAGAAAGTGTTGTACAATGTGTTTATCTAATGAGTAGATGAATTAAACAGCTGGACATGAAGCAGAGGTCATAGTTAAGAAATTTAGTCTATTCCTTGTTTCTTTGTAGATTCTTGATTCAGCAAGTCTCTCATTGAAATTCTTAAATACAAATATATTAAAATTATGATAATTTAAATATCAGATAATTTTTTAAAAATTTTATTTAAATTTAATTTAGTTGACATACAGTATATTATTAGTTGCAGGGGTAGAATTTTTGATTCATCACTTACATATAACATCCAGCGCTTGTCACCTCAAGTGCCCTCTTTAATGTCCATCACCCAGTTACCCCATCCCATCACCCCCCTCCCCTCTGACAACCCTCAATTTGTTTCTTATAGTTAAGAGTTTCTTAAGATTCATCTCCCTCTCTGTGTTTATCTTATTTTATTTTTCCTTTCCTTGTCTTATATTTTTTCCTTAAATTCCACATAAGAGGAAATCATATGGTATTTGTCTTTCTTTAACAGACTGACTTTGCTTAGCATAATACCCTCTAGTCACATCTTCTTTGTGCACATGACAAAGTTTTCCTTTTTGATGGCTGGGTAGTATTCCATTGAATATATATACCACACCTTCATCCATTCATTTGTCGATAAGGCTTCTGACCCATTCATCTGTCGATAAGGCTTCTGGCATCTTTCCATATTTAGACTATTATGGACATTGCTGCTATAAACATTGGGGTGCATGTACCCATTCAAATCACTAATTTTGTATCCTCTGGATAAATGCCTAGTATCACAATTTCTGGGTTGTAGGATAGTTCTATTTTTTAACCTTTGAGGAACACCATACTGTTTTCCAGAGTGGCTGCACCAGTTTTGCATTCCCACCACCTGTGTAAGAGGGTTCCCCTTTCTCTGAATCCTTTCCAACATCTGTTGTTTCCTGAGTTGTTAATTTTAGCCATTCTGACTGGTGTGAGGTGGTATCTCATTGTGCTTTTGGATCTGTATTTCCCTGATGTCGAGTGATATTGAGCATTTTTTCATGTTTCTGTCAGTCATTTGTATGTCTTCTTTGGAGAAATGTCTGTTCATATTTTCTGTCCATTTCTTGACTAGATGATTTGTTCTTTGGATGTTGTTTGATAAGTTCTTTATATATTTTGGAGCCTAGTCCTTTTTGTGATATGTCATTTGCAAATATCTTCTCCCATTCTGTAGGTTCCCTTTTAGTTTTGTTGGGTGTTTCCTTTGTTGTACAAAAGCTTTTTATCCCAAAGATGTCCCAATAGTTCATTTTTGCATTTGTTTCCCTTGCCTTTGGAGACGTATTTAGCAAGAAGTTGCTATAGCTGAGGTCAAAGAGGTTCCTGCCTTTGCTCTTCTCTAGGATTTTGATAGATTCCTATCTTATATTTTGGTCTTTCATCCATTTTGAATTTATTTTTGTGTGTGGTGTAAGAAAGTGATCCAGTTTCATTCTTCTGCATGTGGCTGTCCAGTTTTCCCAACACCATTTGCTGAAGAGACTGTCTTTTTTTCCATTGGCTATTCTTTCAAATTTTGTTGAAGATTAGTTGACCATAGAGTTGTGGGTCCATTTCTGGGTTCTCTATTCTGTTCCATTGATCTATGTGTCTGTTTCTGTGCTGGTACCATACTGTCTTGATGATTTTGGGTTTATGATACACCTCTTAGTCCAGAATTCATTTGCCTCCAGCTTTGGTTCTCTTATTAAACATTATTTTAGCTATTTGGGGTCTTTTCTGGTTCCATACAAATTTTAGAATTCTTATTCCAGTTCTGTGAAAAATGCTCGTGGTATTTTGATAGGGATTGCACTGAAGGTGTAGATTGCTCTAGGTAGCATAGACATTTTAACAATATTTGTTCTTCCAGTCCATGAGCATGGAATGTTTTTCCATTTCTTTGTGTCTTCCTCAATTTATTTAATAAGTGTTTAATAGTTTGTTCAGAGTACAGATCTTTTACCTCTCTGGTTCGTTTTTTTTCTTATTCCTTATTTCTTGTTATCTTGTGGTTTTGGTACAATTATAAATGGGATCGATTGCTTAATTTCTCTTTCTGCAGTTTCATTATAGTATATAGAAATGCAACAAACTTATGTGCATTGATTTTATATCCTGCCATTTTGCTGAATTCCTGTATCAGTTCTAGCAATTTTTTTGGCAAACTCTTTTGGGTTTTATTGATAGAGTATCAGGTCATCTGCAAAGAGTGAACGTTTGACTTCATTGCTGATTTGGAATAATTTTATTTTATTTTACTGTTGTTGTTGTCTGATTGCTAAGGATAGGACATCCAATACTATGCTGAGCAACGGTGGTAAGAGTGGATGTTCTTGTCCTGTTCCTGACATTAGGGGAAAATCTTTCAGTTTTTCCCTGCTGAGGATGATATTAACTGTCTTTCATATATAGCCTTTATAATGTTGAGGTATGTTCCCTCTATCCCTACACTGCAGGGAGTTTTAATCAAGAAAGAATGTTCTATTTTCTCAAATGCATTTTCTGCCTCTATTGAGAGGATCATATGGTTCTTCTCCTTTATTTTATTAATGTGGTATATCATGTTGATTGATTCGTGGATGCCTTACCATCCCTGCAGCCCGGGAATAAATCCCACTTGGTTGTGGTGAAGAGTCCTTTTAATGTACTGTTGGATCCAATCTAATATCTTATTGAGAATTTTTACATCCACGTTCATCAAGGATATTGGTCTGTAAGTCTCCTTTTAAGTGGGGGTTCTTGTCTAGTTTGGGGATCAAGATAATGCTTGCCTCACAGAATGAATTTGGAAAATTTCCTTCCATTTCTAATTTTTAGAACAGTTTTAGAAAAATAAGTATTAATTCTCCACTAAATGTTTGGTAGAATTACCCTGAGAAGCTGTCAGCCCTGGACTCTTATTAATTGGGAGATTTTTGATTACTGATTCAATTTCTTTACTGGTTATGAGCCTATTCAAATTTTCTCTTCCTGTTTCAGTTTTGGTAATTTACATATTTCTAGGAATTCATCCATTTCTTCAAGATTGCCTAATTTGTTGGCATATAATTGCTCATAATAATTCTCTTATAATTTTTTGTCTTTCTTTAGTGTTGGTTGTGATCTTTCCTCTTTCACTCATGATTTTATTTACTTGGGTTTTCTCTTTTTTTGTTAAGTCTGGCTAGGTGTTTATTATTTTTGTTAATTCTTTCGAGAACCAGCTCCCAGTTTCATTGATCTGTTCTGGGTTTCTTTTAATTTCTATTTCATAGACATCTACTCTATTCTTTAGTATTTCTCTTCTCCTGCTGGATTTAGGCTTAACTTACTTTCTTTTGTTTTTTTTTTTTTTAAGATTTTAATATTTGTCAGAGAGAGAGAGCAAGCATAGGCAGACAGAATGGCAGGAAGAGACAGAGGGAGAAGCAGGCTCCCTGCTAAGCAAGGAGCCAGATGTGGGACTCCATCCCATGATGCTGGGATCATGACCTGAGCCAAAAGCAGCTGTCTAACCAACTGAGCCACACAGGTGTCCCTTAACTTACTTTCTTTTTGCTACCCTGTAGGTGTAAGTTTAGGTTCCATATTTGAGAGTTTTCTTGCTTCTTGAGGGCCTATATTGCTATATACTTCCCTCTGAGAACCACCTTTGCTGCATCCCAAGGGTTTTGATCAGACATGTTTGCATTTTCATTTGCTTCCATATATATTTTTTTAATTCTTTAATTTCCTGGTTGACCCATTCTTTCTTTAGTAGGATGTTGTTTAACCTCCATGTATTTGTGGTCCTTTCAAATTTTTTCCTGTGGTTGACTTCAAGTTTTATAGCATTTTGATCTGAAAATATGCATTGCATGTCCTCGTTTTATACTGGTTGAGTTCTGATTTGTGACCCAGTATGTGATCTATTCTGGAAAATGTTCCATGTGCTCAAAAATAATGTGTATTTTGCTGATTAAGGGTGAAATGCTCTGAATGTAGCTGTGAAATCCAACTGGTCCAATGTGTCACACAAAGCCTGGTTTCCTTGCTGATCTTTTGCTTAGATGATCTGTCCATGGCTGTAAGTGAAGTGTTAAGTCCCCTACTATTATTGTTTTATTATCAATGAGTATAAGTTTGTTATTAATTTATTTATAAATTTGGCTGCTCCTAAGTTGGGGGCCTAAATATTTACAATTGTTAGATTTTCTTGTTCTTGAGACCCATTTTTTTTTTTTTTTTTTTACTATTTTATTTATTTATTTGACAGACAGAGATCACAAGTAGGCAGAGAGGCAGGCAGAGAGAGAGGAGGAAGCAGGATCCCCATGGAGCAGAGAGCCAGATGTGGGGCTCAATTCCCAGGACCCTGGGATCATGACCTGAGCCGAAGGCAGATGCTTTAACCCACTGAGCCACCCAGGCACCCCCATTAAACCCATTTTTAATGATACAGTGTCCTTCTTTGTATCTTATCACAGTCTTTGGTTTAAAATCTAGCTTGCATAACAAATATCATGGAGGACAAGGGGTGTTAGAGAGGAGAAGGGAGTTGGGGTAAATTGAAAGGGGAGGTGAATCATGAGAGACTATGGACTCTGAAAAACAATCTGAGGGGTTTGAAGTGGCGGGGGGGTGGGAGGTTGGGGTACCAGGTGGTGGGTATTATAGAGGGCATGGATTGCATGGAGCACTGGGTGTGGTGAAAAAATAATGAATACTGTTTTTCTGAAAATAAATAAATCAATTTAATTAAAAAAAATCTAGCTTGTCTGATACAAGAATGGCTACTCCAGCTTTCTTGTGATGTCCGTTAGTATAATAAATTGTTCTCCACTGCCCTCACTTTTAATCTAGAGGTGTCTTTGGCTCTAAAATGAGTCTCCTATAGACAGTGTATCAGTGGGTTTGTTTTTTATAATCCATTCTGATACCCTATGTTTGTTTGTTTGTTTTTTGCATTTAGTCCATTTGAATTCAGAGTAATTATTAAAAGACATTACTTTGGTGCCTGTAAAGTCACTGTTCCTGAAGATTGTCCCTGTTCCTTTCTAGTCTTTGTTACTTTTGGTCTCTCTTTCCACTAATAAAGGGTTCCCTTTAATATTTCTTGTCGGGTTGGTTTAGTGTTCATGAATCCCTTTAGTTTTTGTTTGTCTTCAGTTTTTGTTTATCTCTCCTATTCTGAATGACAGCCTTACTGGATAAAATATTCTCAACTGCATAGTTTTCCCATTTAGCATATTGAATGTATCATGCCACTCCTTTCTTGTCTGCAGGTCTCTGTGGACAGGTCTGCTGCCAGCTTTATGTGTCTACCCTTGTACTTTAAGGACCTCTTGTTCTGAGCTGTTTTCAGAATTTTCTCTTTATCTTTGTAATTTGCAAGTTTCACTGTATTATGTGGTGGCATTGACTTATTTATGTTGACTTCGAGAGGAGTTCTCTGTGATTCTTGGACCTGAATGCCTATTTCCTTCCCCAGATTAGTGAAGTTCTCAGCTATAATTTGTTCAAATAAACCTTTTGCCCCTTTTTCCTAAACTCCTTTATCTGGGACTCCTATAATAAAGATATTATTTCATTCTATGGAATTGCTGAGTTCTCTAAGTTTACCTTTGTGTTCTAATAGTTTTCTTTCCCTCTTCTTTTAAACTTCATGATTTTCATAATTTTATCCTCTATATCACTGATTTGCTCTTCTACTTCATTCATTCTCATTTTTATGGCCTCCACTTGGGACTGCAACGGTTATAGAATTTTAATTTTGGCCTGCATAGATTTTAGGTTTTTTTTTTTTTTTTATCTCTAAGTATAGGATTTTCTAGTGTCTTCTATGCTTTTTTCAAGTCGAGCTAGTATCCTTAGAGTCATTGTTTTAAATTCTAGTTCAGACATCTTACTTATATCTGTGTTGATTAAAACCCTAGCTGTGAGCATTACCTTCTATTCTTTCTTTTGGGATTAATTTCTCAGTTTTGTCATTTTATTTTCCAGAAAAGAAAAGAAAAAAGTAAAAGAAACAACAACAAAAGTAACAATAACAACAACAAACAACAACAACCAAAAACTAGATCCTGGGTATGTTTGGTCTGCTTGTTAGAAGAAACAAGATCCCAAAATAAGAAAAAAAGATATATATATATATATCTTTTTAATATATAAAATATTTTTATATATTATATATATAGATATAGATATATATGGTGATTATAGTGCTCTTTCCTCACCTGTTCATTATTACTCAAATGTAGAATATTAACAAAAGGAGGGAGAGAGGAGGGTTGAGGAGCAGAAGTGAGCAACAAAAGAAAAAGGGAGCAAGTGTAAGAGATAATAAGGGGAGGAAAAAGAGGAAGGAAGAGTTCTCTTTTAGTAAAAGATGGGGTGGTTCACAGCCTTACAGGCTTAGAGAATGATTGAGATAGCCATAGCATTTAACTACTTAGGAGACAAAACACGTTATTTAAGTTAAACTCTAAATTTAACAGCCAAACAAGGCAAAAACAAGACCCCCTGGTTTATGACTTAGACTATATTCAAGCCTAGAGATGAGTCTAAATTAAGCCATGATTGAGGACAGTTAATAAACTATTTTTGCTATATTTTTGTTGACATTATAAATTTTAGCAACTAATTACATATGTTTAATAAAGAGCTTAAACCTTTAAAAATAACCACATAGAAAATTAATCTGGCTGGGAGTTAAGATGGCTGAGGAATAGGGGCAACCTAAGTTTGTCTCCTCCCTCAAACACAACTAGACGGTTATCAAATCCTTCTGAACAACTGAGAAATCAATCAGAGGTCTGAGAAAATGAATACTGCAAGTCTACAAAAAGAAAGAAGACTACCCACCTTTTGGAAGGTAGGAGATGTAGAGACTTGAATCCAATGTGATACAGGTGAGATGACATGGCAGCGGGGAGGCAGCATGCTTAAGGAGGCTACCACAAAGCATTATAAGCAGCAGAGTGCAAAATCTGAATTTTTAATAGTCTGCTGCAGTGGGTGATGTACCTGGCTTAAAGGTGCTCAGGTGGTGAAGCAGGGCAGAATCCCAGGTGTGACACCAGAATCTGAAGTTCCCCTGGGTCACAAGAAGAATGGATGGCACCTAAGTGACCCACCGTTCCCAGGCACAGGAGCATGGAAGCAGGCTGAGAACAGCAACTCTAGGGGACAGGTTTCTGCTCCTTGTTACCATAAACTGCAAACCACTGCACAGTTGTACAACTGCTTTCCTGGAAGGAGTCCAGCAAAAGGCAGAAGCAAAGCAAGACCCTCCCCAGGAAGAACAGCATAGATCCACACCAGAGAAGTCTCTACAATTTGGAGTTTTGAAACTAAGTTGTGTGCCTGAGATTAAAAAAAAAAAAAAAAAAAAAAAATAGCTCTGGCACAATTCTGATGGAAACCGGGGAGATTTGAGAGTGATTGATTGCTCTTCTGTGAGGGCTCACTAGGGGATGTGAATTTTCAACTCCTGGGCTAGAGAGCAGGGTGTCTCCATATTCAACCCCACCCAACAGTGCTAAAAACCTTCAGGGAACAAAATGATGCCACCTGGAAGAGTCCGGAGCCACTTACACTGAGCCCTATCTCCCTGTGCACTGGAGGAGCTTTTCCACTAGGGCAAGTCCACCTGACAATCAGCACAAGAGGCCCCTTCCCCAGTAGACCGGTATAAACAACTCATTCACACTAAGTTTACAGATCACAGAGGGCTGCAAAGTTTAAACAACAGGGGAAAATAGTATCTAGCATTCTTTGTAGTTTCATTCTTTATTCTTTCTGTATTGCTTTTCCAGTTATTTTTTCAATTCTTTTTAAATGTTTATTTTTATATATTCTTTATATATACTTTTTGTTTCCTTTCATTATATTTTAATTATATATATAATCATACATACACATATATAATTATATTATATATATTATATATATAATATTATAAATATATACAGGTGAGGAAAGAGCACTATAATCACCATTTCACTAATCGTACTGCTCCTAATATTATCTTTCTAGACTGAGACTTTTTTTTTTAAATTTTGTGGGTTTTGTTTTGTTTTGTTTTGTTTTTTTCTATTAAGGGCATTTCTAGCTACTTGAACACTTCCTTAAATCCACAACTTGTGGTTAAAGTTAGCGTAGGGGTCCTCAGTGCTGGTTTTGTAACATTTGTGGCCAGTTAAATCTTTGTAATATCTTGTACACTGTAAGATGTTTATTGGCATCCTGGGTCTCTACCCACTATATGCCAGTAGCACCTTTCCCCAAGTTGTGACAACCCAAAATGTCTCCAGACATGTCTCCTGGGGTATAAAATTGAAAGCCACTAAATTAGACACTTCCATTTCTAATTTCTATATTTCTTCAAATTTTTTCAGACTGTAAATCCTATATTTTCTCTAAAACTATTGAATTCTAGGTTTTGATACTGAATATTTGGCCCAGAACTTGCTAATGTATAATCTATTCAATCCCATAACATTGTAGAATACCCTTGTTAACATTTTCTTACACAGGGGTTGCAGCTATAGGGCTGTAGAGTTCAATGTTAAACTTTCAGGTGAAGGATATCAATGTGGAAATGTACAAGAGTCAGCTGTGGGTATGAGAGTACATTTAGGAAGAAGGTCAAGACTGGAGATGCAGTTTGGTAGATAGTCTTGGTGGTGATATTGTTTAAAGACATGAGAGTGTATAAGGTGATTGGAGAAAACTGTGTAATTAGAAATGAACAGAATGCAGAGGTTTCCACTGAGCAGATAGCTAGAGTGAAATAATGCAGTAGGGAATTGGATCCAAGAAAGACACAGAAAAGGAGATGTTAAAGATGAAGAAAAGGGAACAGTAAGCCTTGGTAATAGATATCGTTATGATACTGAAGTAATAATAATAATAATTAATAGAATAAGAACAGCTCACACATAGCACTTACTGTGACAGAAACTAGAGTAGGAGTATTTATGTGTATTCATTTAATCTTCATGGCACTTCTGTGGCTAATATCTCTGTTTCATAGATGAGAAAATCATATCTATATCTACATAATCTGTCATTCTGCCACCATCTGTTCAGTACAGCTTCAAGGTAAGCGAGGAAGTCCACAAAATCTAGACTCTGTCTTGGGTTCAAAGCCCAGCTCTGTGACCTCCTCATTTTGTCCTCTTGAATAAATCACATAATCATCTGTGCTTCAGTTTCTTCCTCTGTTTAATGGGAATGATTGAGAAGATGACATGAGTTAGGGCTCTAGAGAGCTTGCCATCTAGTGAGTGTTATCTATTTGATAAACATCTATTATTTTATTTAGGTTGTGTTCAAAATATTTTTCTCTTTTATTAAATGGTTTGAACTCTTGAAAAATCTCCTGACTCCATTGTGGACTATTAGAAAATTGCAAGGATATTGATATAGAAATAAAATGAGATCTCACACCCAAAAATAATCAGAAGTGTGTAGGGATAGATAACTCTTAATGAACATTAGGTATGCAGGTTTAGCAAATGAAGTCAGTATTTTGTAGAATAAAAGTTAAAAAATACACTTCAACCAATATTCAAGTGCTTTTAATAATTTGGCTACAATACCAGCTGCTAAGTAATGAGGAATAGTGGTATCCAGTTGTGAACTGCGTCTTTAGAAAGTGGGATGGATGGTCAGGGGTGGTATTTTTAAAAGACGATGATTCATTTCAACAGTTAAGCTGCTTATTAGATGTTGTTAGACACTATGCTAAACTGTATATGCAAAATATTCTTCATCAGAAGGTAGTTCACTGACAATGTGGGAGAAAGTATTTATAATATAAATATGATAGGTAGTAAATATTTTTATTAAAATTAAAAGTTAATTGTTGATAAGAAAAAGAATTATTACTCCTCAGCAAAACATACCAACAGGCAAATAAAAAAGCAACAGATATTATTGGGATATTAATATATAAAATATACTCAACTTCACTAATAATCAAATAAGTGAAAATTAAATTAGCAACAGATTTCATTTTTCACCAATAAGCTTGATCAAGACTAAATTGTTCTGATGAAATTGTGGGTGAATGGGCAACATCTTGCTGTTCCAAAAGGATGAATATAGGGGCGTCTGGGTGGCTCAGTTGTTAACCATCTGCCTTTGGCTCAGGTCATGATCTTAGGGTCCTGGGATCAAGCTCCACATTGGGCTCCTTGCTCAAGGGGGTGGGGGGAGCCTTCTTTCCCTCTTCCACTCCCCCTTCTTGTATTCCCTCTCTTCCTCTCTCTCTCTCTCTTCCTCTCTCTATCAAATAAATAAATAAATAAAATCTTTTTTTTAAAAAAAGGGTGAAGCTGGCCGGTTAGCTAGGTTGGTTAGAGCGTGGTGCTGATAAAAAAAAAGGGGGGGTGAATGTATCCAATCTTTCTGCAGAGGATGTTTTGTTACATAATTTGTATAATTAAAAACAAACAGTAATTTTTTAAAAAAGGAAATAAGGAAAAGGATGAGAAAAATGGAAAGAAGGAGGTGAAGGAAGGAAAGAAGAGAGGTAGCCAAACTGTTTTCAAAAATTAAGATAAGTTTCTAAGTTTCTAAATTTGGTAAGACACCTTGTTCTTCATGCAATGTCTAGACTGATCATTTAATTGAATTAATTCCTTCATTGGAAGCTAACCAAAAAGACATATTGTTTCAGTGCTGGACAGAAGCATCTATATTTTATTTTATATCTTATTTTTATTCTGATATAATTGTTTGATAGAGTAACCAAAGCAGTAAAGGGACAGCCTTGATGTGTATTTATTTGTGTGTATCTCAATGGCTTCCAAAATTCCCAACTGCATACTAATCTTGCTTTCTCTGACACCTTTTAAATGATAGTAATATGTTTTGCAAAACAGATGCAGCATACTTGTGTAATTTTAGTTCTGACTGTTGAAATAGAATATGTATTTTTATTTCATGTGTATTGGGACACCTTGTGGGCTTAGTCAGAAGAGCATGTGACTCTTGATCTCAGGGTCATGGATTCAAGTCCCATGATGGCATTAGAGATTACTAAAAAAAAAAAAAAAAAAAAAAAAAAAAAAAAAAACTTAAAAAAAGATGTGGATGTATTATTTTTACCAATTATTTCAACTGTGCCCAGTATATAGTTATTTTATCCAGCATCCCTGAAGTGATTTTTTATTTTTACTTGTAGATTAGTCATCTCAAACACTCAAGTTATTTAGTACATATTTTTTGCAAAGGGATGAACCAGAACAAATTTCATATTTAGTGGAAAAAAAATGATATTTAAAACCCCTATTTAATTCATTCAAATAACAAATGATTAAATAGAGTGACTTCTTTATACAGACTGCAATACTCAATAATTTTAGGACTGGGGAAGATTTTTCATCTGGAAAACATCAATTCTACATTTTCAAGAGAGTGAACTTTCTTGAACACTAAAACCTTAATGTTCATGTATACATGAAAAATATATGCCAATGAAAACCTACAAACCCATACCGAAATGCATTATCCGCATTCTATGGAAAGAAATGCCCACATGTTTGCTATCATGTAAGTGCAGACTAGAATGTTTAGACATTTAGGAAAAACAATACAATTTTTTTCACCTTTTTTTTTTTTTTTTAACCTTTGTTGGTCAGGCTATGGGAACTCTTTCTGGCATATTCTTTATGCTGCTTAACATTAACGTCAATTGAGAAAAGAAAAAGGTAGTGCATCTTTGAGTCTCTTTTAAGCTTTTCTTTTACATGGTGTGTCACATTAATGCTGCCCTATAGGGAAATAATCAAAGAACTTTACTATAATACTGTGGTTCAGAAAGGAAACATGATAGCAGTACATTACTGCAAATTGAATTTAATGAGCTTCTTAGCACTGGGAGAGTGACTCTTTGAAACAGAAGCTATTCAATTGAGATCATTTTGATTATAATTAAATCATTTTACATTTACCACAGAGACAAGTTTAATCTTAATTAGACACTTTTATGGGGAGGTGAAGCCACATGATTTATATTTTCTTGATCGTATAGTGAAAGATTTATAATGTAAAGGATAAATGTAAAGGACAATATGGTGTCCCTTTCAGTGGAAAACTAAAATAAGTGTTTTCAAAGTTCTTTGAGGGAGATGAGTTGGGCAGAGCAATGCTGGTGACTGGAGTTTGGCTTGGATACATGTATACCTCTAAATAAATATGCAAAAGTGGTGTTCATTTCATTTCCTATTCCGTGGCTTTTTCTAAAATTCAGAAATCATGCTTTGTGTAAAATGTTATCACATTAAGTGACAAAACTACTAATCAAAATGAATTCAGTATTTAGATCGTTGGTTTAGTAGCAAGCACTCTTGTACTGGATTCCCAAGACAATTCAAGCACTGATTCTGTCCTTGGCTAGCTTCTTAATCCTGGGCAAGTAACTTAATCTCTCTGTATCATACATAGTTCATTCTCCCTAAAGTAGGAGAGTGAGTGTGATATTTACATGAGAGTGAGTGTGATATTTACATGAGATAAAAATGTGAAATTATATTGTAAACTTAATATTAATATATCAATTTACTTTATTACATTATATTGCAAACTCTAATATATAAATACCATATTAATATTACTGGAAAGACTGTTTTTTTGACATTTCTATAATTTGTGCTATAGGATTCTAAGATTTTACCTTTTTAAACATTCTTTTACATATTACATACATGTAGGAAGGTAAGTAAAAATTACAATAAAAGAAAAAGAACAATAAAAACCAATGTGTGTTTCTATAATTGATGTTTTCCCAACCATGAAATGCCCAAAACCTGTCTCATGTTTAAACAAAATGACATGACAGGAAAGTGGATGGTTTGAGGGATTTCTTGAGGATTAATCTGTTTGGCATTAGACACAAGCTGTAAGTCTAAGCTAAGTTATCTTCAGTCATCTAAGACATTCAATCATCTCCCAGAAATTGAAACATTCAAAAAGCACCCCCCTGTTAACTTCACATGGGAAAAATGGCCGATTAAAAAATACCATGGAGGGCATCCGATAGGAAAAATTGGATAGTGCTCTGAATTTCAAACCATATTAACAAAAAGGAGTTTTGCTAAAAACAAAAACAAACAAAACAAAAACCTTATTTTTATACACTAAAAACTTTAAAAAGACTTTCCAACTAAATCATTAAAGATCCTTTCTCTTTGGGGCACCTGAGTGGCTCAGTTGGTTAAGCATCCGACTTCTGGTTTTGGCTCAGTTCATGATCTCAGGGTCTATGAGATTGAGCCCCATGTCAGGCTCCAAGCTGAGTATGGAGTTTGCTTGAGATTCTCTTTCTCCCTCTTCCTGCCCCTACCCCTGCTTAAATAAATAAATAAATAAATAGTACAGTTCTTTCTCTTTATGCATATTTAAAAGGGGATTCTGCTTTTATTCTCAGATATCTCAATAAGTTATCATGTAACAGTTATCTTTGTCAGATGTGTTATGAATGTCGTTCAGACTAAAATCTTTGGATTGTTGATTGGACTGTCACTCGTACATGTAGATATTAATTCTATCAGTATTCCTTAGAATAGCCTTTATGTAGGTAGCCTGTGTGTGTGTATGTGTTTCTTTGTTGTACCACTAGCACCTAGCACATAATTGTATTATTATTGAAATAAATTAATTTATTGTGTAGGTATTATCTCTAAGATATTAAACAGATATACTTGTAAAAATTCCATCATATTTCTATTTAGCTTAAGTCAGAGGCAGCATGGTATTGTGGACAATGTACCAAAACATGTTAGATTCTAATTTCTCTCTTTTACTTACTATATGTCTTTGAACAGATTGTAGCACCTCTCATACTTTCCTGATTTTCATAATGAACGGGTTGGATAAGATAAACTTTAAATTCTCTTTCAGTTTAAATGATCTAACAAAATATAGCAAATTTCCTTTACCATGTGGGGGCACTTTTTCTGCTAAACTCAGTCAATCTTTGTTTAGCCATTTAGTGTGTCCTGCCAGAGATGATTTGACATCTTTAATTACTGATTTTTTTCTGGGCAATTTTGTAATCAGTCTATGGTTATGGAGAGAATGAAGATAGTTCACTGTGTATTTCCTACAATTCCTTAATGTTAGATCCTCTTGCAAATACTTTAGAATTCTTCAAAGAGCAGATAGTTGTAATACATGCAGTTAGGTAGAGTAGGAAATCCAGGACTTTAATTTCATTGTATGCTGAGGCATAGTATGTTCTAGTAGGGTGGAAGTAATGGAGGCATGGATAGTAGGAGACGCACCCAGAAAACCATGCCTTTGGTATCACTTTCTTCAGTTTCCCCTTCTTTCTAGTCTACCTTTTTTCCATTGGACTCTTGAAAATAAGGTTTGTGTGGGAAAAGAGGGTTAATTAGGTGAAGCAGGATTGGTCAGGATTGAATAAGGGGAAGAGTAAAAGAAAGAGATATTCTCTCTGGTTCTCTTCTTCCACCAGAATAGGATTCTTCTCCAAAACCAAAGGACTGAGTACAGAAAAGACATAAAAGTAAGTAATAAGCATATAAAGAAAGTTCAACCTCAGTGTCGATATAGATAATGCAAATTATGCTAATGAAATAATATTTTGTAACGGTCAAGAGAGCAAAGCTTCTGAAATAACAATAAATGTTGGGAAAAGTAAAGCAAAAGGGACATTCCCTTGTACTTACTGCACATCTGGGTGGAGACACAATTTTTAGAATGTTCATTTGTTTTGATATTCTTAAATCCGCTATTATGAACATAGCCTTTAAACATCACAGATATGGACAAAGATCTATGTTCAAGGGTATTGCAATGACTTTTTTACTTTTTTTTTTTTTTAGATTTTTATGTATTTATTTGACAGAAACCACAAGTAGGCAGAGAGGCAGGCAGAGAGAGAGAGGAGGAAGCAGGCTCCCTGCTGAGTAGAGAGCCTAATGTGGGGCTCAATCCCAGGACCCTGAGATCATGACCTAAGCCGAAGGCAGAGGTTTAACCCACTGAGCCACCAAGGTGCCCCTGCAATGACTTTTTGAATAATGGCAAGAAAAGGGGAAATAACTAAGGTCAAAAGCAGGAGAATGGTTACATTTAATTGTATGTTCATATAATAGAATATTATGCAGTTATTAAAATAACATATGTAAGCAATAGTTAAAGGGAAAATGATCACTCTGGACTACTGAAAACTAAAAACAGTATTCAAGTGTGTCTCTAGGTATAAAATACAGAGCTCAGAGAATTAGAGAAAATATACTGTGTCATCAGAGTCATCTCAGTGTCTTCATATTGCCTGTGATTTTTTTCTCTCTTGCTTCTTTTATTATTCTCAAATTTTTTCTATTCGATTTTTTTCTTTCATAAAAAGAAAATGTTATTAAAGAATTACATGTCCCTTAGTTAGAAGATAGTAACAATTTACACCCAAATGGTGCTTTGTACTTTGAAAAGCTCTTCCATCTACACCAGTTTATTTGAAACTAAAAATAACCACTCTCCCTCTTCTTACTCAGTCTTCCCTGTGAAGATCACTTTTACTTCCAAGGGCTTAGTTCAATGTCTTTCTTTCTTGAAGTCTTTGCTGAGCCTGCCAGTCTCTCCTTTCAAAATCATGTTTTCCCCATCTCTATTCTACCAAAGCATTTGCCACACATATACTGGGGGGAGGGGTGTCGGCAGAGGGGGGTGGGGTTATGAACATTGGGGAGGGTATGTGCTGTAGTGAGTGCTGTGAAGTGTGTAAACCTGGCGATTCACAGACCTGTACCCCTGGGGCTAATAATACATTATATGTTTATAAAAAAATAAAAAAATTTTGGGAGCGCCTGGGTGGCTCAGTGGGTTGAGCCTCTGCCTTCGGCTCAGGTCATGATCTCAGGGTCCTGGGATCGAGCCCTGCATGGGGCTCTCTGCTCAGCAGGGAGCCTGCTTCCCCCCTCTCTCTCTGCCTGGCTCTCTACTTGTGATCTCTCTCTGTGTCAAATAAATAAAATAAAATAAAATAAAATAAAATAAAATAAAAAAATAAAAAAATTTTAAAAAAAGAAAAAAAGAAACAAAACAGAGGATCATAGAGGAAGGGAGGGAAAAATAGAAAAAGATGAAATCAGAGAGGGAGACAAACCGTAAGACACTCTCAACCGTAGGAAACAAACTGAGGGTTGCTGACGGGAAGGTGGGGAGGGGGATAGGGTGATGGGCATTAGGGAGGGCATTTGATATAATGAGCGCTGGGTGTTCTATGCAACTGATGAATCACCAAACTCTACCTCTGAAACTGATCATACACTATGTGTTAATTAATTGGAATTTAAATAAAATAAGATTAAAAATAACCCCAAATGCTGTACATTAATATTTGTGTCTTCTTCCCCCCACCAATTTGTATGTTTGAGCCGGATCCCCAGTGCAGTGGTATTTGGAACTGGGCTCTTCGGAGGTGATTATGTCAGAAGGATGGAGCCCTCATAAATGGGATCAGTGCCCTTAAAAAAGGGACCCGAAAGAGGTCTTGCTTCTTTCTGTCTTGTGAGGTATCAGCCAGAAGAAACAGGAAGCAGGACTCATGAGACACCGAATCTGCCAGTACTTGATCTTAGACTCCCTGGCCTCCAGAACACTGAGAAATAAGCCTGCATTGTTTAAGCCAGGCAGTCTGGTATTTTTCTTACAGGAGCTCAGATTGAGTATTACATCAATGAACAAGTGATTCATATGTAAGGTACAGGACCGACACTGTTTCTTCACTTTATGGAAGAGAAACTGAGGCTTGAGAGAGTTTCAGTTTCTTTCCCAAATGTCATACTAATGAAAACCAAAAGTAAAACACAATCCTCTTGACTTTAAAACTTAGTCCTCTTTTTTGATATTCTAGTATTTGGAATCATGGGACAATGAGAGTGAATAGGAAGTTAAAGAATCATCAAGTCTATCTCCAAATTTGTTTTAGTCTGAGAAAACATGACTTCTTGGAGTTTGTTAATTCACACAGGTATTTGGAATCTTTCCCCATGTGTCCTTAAGAGACATGTACAGAAATGACAAATCAGTAAAAGGTAGATATCTGCTCCGTCCCTTAAATGCTTGAGAGAAAGGAACTAATTGAAAGAGGTGAATTTGTATAAAAACAGAGGGAACATAATGGGATTATGGTGGCATGACAGCCGCCAAAGATGTCTACTTTCTAATCTCTGAAAACTGTGAATGTATTTGCCTTACATGGAGAATGGGACTTTGAAGGTATGATTAAGGGCTTTGAGAAAGTGGGTCCAATGATATCATGAAGATCCTTATAAGTGAATCAGATGGGGCATCAGAGAAGAAAATTGGAGGGAAATAGAGGCCAGAAGGATGCAACTGCTGGCCTTGAAGATGGAAAGGAAACTTGAGCCAAGAATGCAGGAAGCCTCTAGAAACCAAAAAGGCAATGAAATGTATTCTCCTCTGGAATCTCCAAAAAAGGAATGCAGCCCTGACGGCTCATGGTGACTTCAGGCCCATGAAACCCATTTCCATTTCTGACATCCAGGACTGTCAGATAACCAATTTTTGTTGTTTTAAGCTACTCAATTTGTGGTCATTTCTGAGAGAGGCCATAAGAAACTCATCCGGGCACGTTCCTTTTATACTCGGGCTTTCTCCTTTCGTCTCTCTCTTCCAGACTTGACAAACCAGTGCTGTTGACACAGTAGCAGTCAGAAGCACTGGGCTCCCTGCCTTCCTCAACTCCTATTCTGGCAGAAGCAAACAATAAACGCGTAAAAATACATGAATATATGCGGGAGATGAGTGCTCTGGAAAAGGTGGAAGTGAGCAGTCAAATTCGGCTGAATAGCATGATTAACTGATTACATAATAAAGGGAGCCAGCCTAGGCAAAATTCTGTCTCTTGGATGGTAGCTCAGCAGGACCTGCCTGATGACCAGCAGAGTGGGTTATTTCCTTCACAGGATGCACGTAGAATTTTGTCCTTCCCTCTTAATCCTATTATGCTAGTCAGTGAGTTCTTCACCTTTGGAGAACCTGTATAATATTTAATTAATTGTACACTGTGTCTAACACACAATACCCACAGAAAAGATAATTTTTCTAAGATTGATCTATTTATTTGCAAGACGGAGCAAGAGTATAGGAGGGGGGAGGGGCAAGGGAGGAGAAAAAAAAATCTCAAGCAGACTCCACGGTGAGCATGGAGCCAGACTTTGGGCTTCATCTCCTGACTCTAAGATCAGGACCTGAGCCAAAATCGAGGGTTAGAGGCTTAATTGACTGTGCCATCTTAATTGACTATGCCCCTGCACAAAGGATATTAAAGAAAGAGGGTATCTGGGAGGCTCAGTGCATTAAGTATCTGTCTTTGGCTCAGGTCATGATCCCAGCATCCTGGAATGGAGCCCCACATCGGCTCCCTGCTCAACGGGGTATCTGTCTCCCTCCACCTGCTCATGTTCTCTCTTGCTTGTACTCTCTCTTGCTCACGTGCGTGCACTCTCTCCCTTTCTCTCTCCCTAATAGATAAATAAATGAATCTTTTAAAAAAAGATATTTAAGAAACAAAAATGAAAGGGACAAATGGGTAGGAATAAAGTTAGGGAAGAACAAGTACAGAAGAAGGGCAGGAAAGGCTGGAAATACGGGAGAAAGGAAGAAAAAAGCTAAGAAAATGATGGAAGGAAGGAAGGAAGACTGATCCTTGAGAGCAGTCCCGTGAGTGAACTCAATACATCTTATTCCCTCGAATAAGCCAATCTACACCAATTTGTGCAGTGTGACACTGTGAGGTCGTACTTCCGTGCTGCCATAGGTAGGCACAACATTATGTATGCTTTACGATCTGCTGGGACGTTGCTGTCTCCTTAAACAGACTGTCCTCACTAGCCCAAGACACCATGTTGCCTTGTGGCTCCTGGAAGTTGACTTCTGTAATGTTTCTGTGTAGCCGCGGGAGCCAATAAAAGAAAAATAACAACAACACAACTCTGGCATTCTAAGGGTAATACGTTACGGGTGTAAAAACCATAAAGGCAGCAGCATTTAGCTGCTGTTACCTCTAGCCAACAGGAACTCGGTTTCTCTGAATTATACTCATCGGTGGACTGAAATTGATTGCTGCTCTCGAATCATTTATTTTATAAAACTCAATAAAAGAAAGTGATGAAAATGTGCCAGATGATTTCCACAGAGGGGAGGAATAAAAGAGCTGGGAAAGAAGGCAGCCTTGGTTCATATTCACTCCCTGTTTTCTCAAACGCTGCCCCAGTTCTGGGTGGAAGAGTGTTCATTTCTCCTTGGCAGCTCCAGACCTAATGGGTGAAGCAAATTTCCCTGATGTTCTGTTTACCTCATTCTCGCTTTTATTTCCTTTGATAAAGACCTATTGGTATTAAAGATTGCAGGGGGTTTATTTTACATTGCGATTCTGGTTCAATTACTTCCAGCTACATCGGTACACTGACGAAGAGAGCTTCAGAAGGTAACAGAGCTCGTATGCAGTGCTTTCCATCTCCCAGGTAGCAAATGCAATTGTTTTGTTTTTCACGGTCTTAAAATGACTGGATATCAGCAGCTTACACCCCGCAGGGCAAATCAGGATGCGACATAAAGTGTTCGGAATTGCTATGTTGGCATTGATAGCAGAATGGTAATAACAGAGTGTGTCTGGACACAATAGGGCTTTTGGCAATGTCAACCGCTCATTCCCTGGTGGAGAATAGACTGTGTCATTGTGTCATTCCAACTCACCTTTTATTTTCCCTCCTCTTCCTTGACCTGGAGAATTTTTTAGAATGAATTAACCCCTCCTTCCTTGCCATAGACACACTCTGATTCAAGAGCTGGCTCTGCCACTGTATCTCTTGTCATGTGGCACAAAGAGAACTCTTTCCAGTAACCTCTGTTCCCAAAGTGTTTTGTGCGTATCTGGCTCACCTCTGTTAAGTCATGGTAACCTCCTAGATGTATTCAGCAACTGGCAAACCCCTACATGTGTATCCTTAAGAGTGGAAGAGGGAAGTCACATACAGGAAATTGTAGATTATCTACCTAACCCCCACAGACACACGCTGCCCTCCACCCCATACTTTACTTCATTTAGAGCTATTCCACAACTGGTAGCTAAGATTTCCACTCCATTCAGTCATTTTTAGCTAAAGAATTGCTTCCTTTGAAAACTCAATGTCTATTATTGCCACCGTTGTGTAAACAGGATGCTAATCTTTCTATACAGCTTTTTTCTTTCTTTCTTTCTTTCTTTTAACATTCTCTCTGCCTAAACCTCACTGTTTGTGGTGCAATGAGTTTAGTCAGCCATCTAAATTTCATTTTGTTTGTATCTCATGTCTTTACAAAACTTAGGTGAAATGGCTGACCAGCTTTTTTTTTTTTT